>NW_027110907.1:158405-197302 GCF_000696795.3 Halyomorpha halys
TAAAAAATTAAAAAGTTTTATATTAAAAATTTTAAATAATGTAATAATGGATTATTATTTATTAGATTAACTAGAGTTAATTTTTCAATGTTAAATTTTTTTTTTATTACTTTTTTATTTTTATTATTAAAATACAGAGAGAACAAATATTTAAAATTTAGCGGAAAATATAGTTGTGTATCTGCGAATTTACGATGCTTTTTAAATTTTTTAAAAATGAATTTGAATACAAAATTAAAATGTTTTAAATTATGTAGAAGATGGTAAGGGTTGCGATCAAAAGAGAAACAAAAATAGAACACAATAAATTATTTTCCTACGTTTCGCCCCACAGAGCTTCATTCATTTTGACATAATAGGATAAAATACAAAAGGCAAATTAAGGGAGGGTTAAAATTACATATATAAATATAAGTGAAAACAAAATAATATACGTATGAGGCAAAGGAATAAATAAAATTGTATAAATATAAAATAGACAATGATAAGAATATAAAAATGATGCAAACTATTAGGTTAAGAATGAAAAGGAGACGTAATAACACATAAAAATAGAAATGTCGAAATGATAAAAAAAAATTTAACACAATAGAAAACGGAAAATAAAGAAGTAAGTTAAGATTACATAAAAGTCGAGAAGGAATAAATACAATAAAATTAATAATAATAATAATAATAAATGAATAAAGAACAAATCAGGACCCCCCATCTGTTTCAGTTGAGGTCAATTTGAAAATGGTAGAATATCGGAACTTAACAAAGGAGAGGGAAGGAACCATTAACGGTTTTAACTTCGAACACGTGAAATAAAAGAAGGAGATATACAAATATGATAATAATAGTAACTATACGAAATTTAGGACAAACTAAATATAAATTAAATGATAAATGATGTGGGCCGAAACGTCAGACAATAAATACAATAAATAGTAGTTAACTATTTTTGTTTTTCTTTTGACAGCAACCCTGGCTATCTTCTCCATAATTTGAAATTATGTGGTCAACTATTCATATATATATATTAAAAATTTTAAATAATGAATTAACGCATTTATTATTCAGGTTATCGTTTCTGTTATATGTGTTTATTATCAGATCGGTATCTTTATTATAATAATCTAGTATTTTTAGAGTTATTCATTTTTTTTTTTTAACTTTACTACATTAGATATTGTTTATAACGACCTCGAATATAATAGGGACATTCATGATGTTGTGTTAAATGTAAAATGTTTTACCATGTTAAATGTTATCAATATAGGATTGTGAGCAGCCCTATTTAAAGTCATATTATATGCATAAGAGATCCTAGCGGATTTTCTGAGCAACTTGTTTTATAACCTTTCTTTCCAAAACTTCTTACCGCTTATTTCTAAGTTTTGATTAAAGTAATTTATTTCAACATGCCTAAAGGGAGTGAAAAGTCGAAGTTGTGTGAAAGTTTGTCCACTGAATGCCTTGTTGATCTAGTGAAGTGAAGAATCAGATCAGCTAATTATCAACTGTCATTACATTATTATTCTCATCCATTGCTTTATTAGTTATAAAAACAATACTAACACAATCAAAACAGAAACTACGAGCAAATAACCTAACACAACAAAAAATGGTGACGAGCTCAGCTGGTCTGTTGCGTGACGTCATACTCCATTTAACAGACCTAGTAACAGACTCTCAACCATGTTATATGTTATATCGTTTTAACATGGTACAGGAATTATTTCTCCATTTAACACGCTTTAGCATGTTAAATTAAAACCATGAATATCCCTACTAACTTATTGGGTATAATGTCCGAATATCACTTGTCTCTTGAGATCGTTACAAACGATATTCAGTGTATTCTGTTTCTATATTGTCACTTTTTCATAACTTCTTTTTATTGTTATATATGTTTTTAATTGTTCGTACTACTGAAATTTTTTACATTTTATTATTGCACAAATTTAGACAAAACTTATATTTAAAAACGGTAAATCTCTATCTCTATTTTTCTCAAGCTCGGGGGCCGTATTCTTTAATGATAAAAATTTGATTTTCTTATATCGACTATTATTATGTCTTCCAGCACTCAAATTAAAGATAGTGTAATGCACTATAAAGTAATTTATGACGTTTGTTTTCGCAGGGGTAATAGTTTTTATGATATTTGCATATGAAAATTTTTACGAATAACGAGAAATCAATTTATTTTAGCAAATATTATGAACACTACAACTCCTACGAAGGTAAGTGTCATAAACTACTTTATAGTGCACTACACTATCTTTAATGATAAATAAATAAGACGTCTAATTATAAACATCTGTACGTCTAATCATTGCTGAGATATTGATTACTCAAAATAAATTCACTAAATACTAATTAGTATTTATATTAATACTAATTAGTAATTAAAATAATTATTATCAAATTTATATGAAATGTTCCTTTCTAAAAATATATATCGGGAAGTATAGAACGTAAATAGCTCATTTAGGGCTCATATTTGAGTATTTTATTGGCAACGCAATAAAGATTCAAAAAAATGTAATACAAATTTTCATCAGATATTGTCGATTTTTTTTTTTTTTTTAGAGGCTCTCAGGCTATTATTGTGTTAGTAATATGTGAGGTTGGGAGCGGAATGGCTCATTGGTAAGGCACGGTGCTACTAACTCCACAAGACTACGAGTTCGAATCTGGCTGTTATGGATAATTGTTTATTCTGTTACCGTTGCCGTGAGTCAACCCTGTGGATTCGGAAGCCCTTCGGAGTCTACCTAGTCTCCTAATGTGGGTACCGTTAATTAGTAAAAAATCTGACGGTCGAGCGTGATTCTGACCAAATCACCTTCTTGCACAACCATTGGTCTAGTAGCAGGATACTTCCATACAAAATACTGAACCCCTGATCCTTCATGATTTGAACAGATTTATTGTCATGACTTAAAGTATCTCTAGGTGAACTCAAAATAGTGAATATGGAATGGAATCTATATATTAAAAAAAATAAGCTTTGATTAAAATAGGGAAATAACTATACAAAAAAACATTATATTCTATTGCTGAAACAATGGCATATTTTGTATAATGTTAAATAGGAATTTATTAAATTATACCTAAATATTATCATTATTTTTCAATAATTTATTTTTATTATTATTGTTATAAACTAACGGCTCCGTTCGGTTCCACCATTATATTAGGTTTCCTAACCTAAAATATTACAAAATAATAATAATATGAGTTTTATTTGCATTATTTACAAAACTAAAAGTCTCTCCCTGGGAAGGTCTGGTTTATTAACATTAAAAATTCCCCTAGTCGAATAGATCCGCTACCTTGGACTACATCTGGACAAACAACTAACCTGGAACCTTCAAACAAGACTGAAAAGACAGGAAACTGCAAGTCGATTCTGACTATTACAACAGTTACTATTACAAACGGACTAAAATTCTAATCTATTACAAAAGATTGATCTACATGACAATAATATGGCCTATCTGGACATATGGAGTTGTTCTTTGGGGATTCACTAAACCTTCGAATTTCTATCGTATCAAAATCTTCCACAATCCATAAAGACCTTAATGTTCCATATGTAACCGATCTAGCCCGAACCAGATATCATTTCTTCCATTACGAACTTCCTAACCACCCAAACCCATATAGTCTAACCTTGCTTCCGCTTCATTTCCTGACAATCCTCCGAGGAGCCTGAAAAGAAGCTGGTCTTATGCACATGCATCTATGCCTATATTTATGCGTATATGGGTATATATGCATAAGTGTTATATATGAATTAATTTATTATGTAATGATATAACATTTAATTGCTATACTTTTTTATTTCGGAAAATAATTTATTGTATTTTGTTTACTTATTTATCTTATATTGTATATAAAGGAGTAGTTTAAACAGGATTATTGATTATAGCAGATTTTGGTTAGATATTTTTCCTATTAATTGTACATTACTGTTATCCTGGATGCAACTTAAACCAAGAATAAAATTAATTTTCTATACTGTTTTATACTAGTTAGTTAGTATGTGATGGAATACTAATTGTAAAACTAGATACTTCAATCTATTATAATCACATGCATGAACTTTAAAATAGAAACAACATAACTCATCATTTTCTTTGTAGTTGAAACAATTGTTTTCCGTGCGACTCTCGGCCCGGTCTTATTTTAGTACAAGATTTCAAAAGGAGAAAAAAAATCAGTTATTTTAACCCAATTTTTGATTACTTTAGTAAATACTATGTATAATTAATAATCAAAATTGACGAGTCTGCCAAACATAATTAGGGGAAATAAAAAATAGCGGTTTCAAAACGCTAAAAAAAAAAAAAAACATTCAGAGCTCTATATCATTAAAACTACCAACAATACTAAAAACCTTAACAGAACATTATTAAAGTATAGTAAATTTATTAAAATATTAGCCCTAACACAGCTCTTTACTTTAATTATATTATTTCAATTTCTTGAGACAAGGTAATTAATTATTAAATAAATCAAAAATGTGTATCCTTTATTGTCTCAACACTTTTTTATTTTTCACCAGTCCAACGTTTCGGCCATTTTAGCCATCCTCAATTATAATTTCTTCCTCACATTAATTTAAAGTTACTTTTGTATGGTATTCTGCCCAGGTCATTTCCTTTATTATAAGTTAAAAGCCTATTTTTTAAAATATAAAATCATTAATATTTAATTATAATCTTTAAATTTCTTTCTTGAGACTGGCAATTTTTTACTAAATAATTCAACAACACTATCCAAAATTATAGTCTCAAAACATTTATTTCATTCACATGTCCAACGTTTCGGCCAATTCGGCCATCCTCAGGGACAATCTTAATTTACTCAGAGACATATCATTTAACACTTTTAAAAACTCTATACAGGCCATTCTGCCCAGGTCAAAATATTTACTTCTAATATGTCAAAAATACAATAACCACCTAATAAGTCAAAAACATAAAAACCAGTCAAATTATTTCACAGGTATAAATTGTGGTAAAAGTGAAATAATTTGACTGGTTTTTATGTTTTTGACTTATTAGGTGGTTATTGTATTTTTGACATATTAGATGTAAATATTTTGACCTGGGCAGAATGGCCTGTATGGAGTTTTTAAAAGTGTTAAATGATATGTCTCTGAGTAAATTAAGATTGTCCCTGAGGATGGCCGAATTGGCCGAAACGTTGGACATGTGAATGAAATAAATGTTTTGAGACTATAATTTTGGATAGTGTTGTTGAATTATTTAGTAATTAATATTTAATTATTCTTATATAAGATTATCCACAACAAATTCACTACCATATCTGGCATAGCTCTTTACGTTCAATAGTTCTCAAGATACAGTTTTTTAAAAGCAACATTTTATAAAAAATGTACTGAAAAATCTGTTGTTTGTGAATTTATATCTCAGAAACTATGAGAGGTAAAGATGTCTGTTTCAGTCTAATTAAAGCTCGTTTAATGTGCTATAAAGTAGTTCATGACGTCCATCTTCGCAGGAGAAGTAGTTTTCATGATATTTGCTAAGATATGTATTCAAAGTTAAGCAGCTCCGAATGAAAAATTATTTATTTTCACTCTGAAACAGCCGCTATTTTGTATTTCCCCAAACTATATTTGGTAGACTCATCAATTTTTAGTAGTAATTATATGCAGTTTTGATTAAAGTAATTAAAAATTGGGGTCTGTAATTAAAAATAACTGTGATTTTTTTTTTTTTCACCGGACTCTATTACTATTAGGTAATTCTAGCCCTGAGGCTCCGTAAATCCGCTACTGATTTATGGTTACGTTATTTTGCAACAATCGTTGGATTAAATATCTTTTATAATATAAACATCAATATTCAATAAGCGGTTAATTGAAACTCTCCTCTCGTATGCAAAACTTCATATTACTATGAAACAGGAATAGTACAAGAGCCGGGAAGAAAAAAATGCAGTTATTTCACACCAATTTTTTATTACTTTAATGAAAACTACATATTATAAGTCAAAATTGATGAGTCTGCCAATAGGTAGGGGAAAAAAAAATGGCGGCTGTTTCAAAACCTTAAAAAAACATTTATTTTTCATTCGGAGCTCTATATCTTAAAAACTACCAACAACACTAGAAAATCTAAGAGAACATTATTTAAAGAAGAGTAAATTTGCTGAAATATTAGCCCTAAAATAGCTCTTTACGTTCAATAGTTCTCAAGATACAGCTTTTTAAAAGCAACATTTCATAAGAAATGTACTGAAACATTAGTAGTTAGTTAATTTATTTTGAGAAATCTATATCTCAGGAACTATGTGACGTTCAGATGTTTATTAGAATTAAAGCTAGTTTAATGAGCTATAAAGTAGTTTATTACGTTTATTTTCGTAGGAGTAGTAGATTTTATGATATTTGCCAAAATAAACTCACAAAATATTAATTTCTAGTTGTTCGGATAAAATGTTTGATTTTTGAAAAAAATATATCTCTGGAACCATAAGAAGTACTTATGTCTGCCAGCACTCGAAATGAAGGTAATTTAACTTACTATAAATTAGTTTATGACACGTATCTTTGTAGGGTTAGTAGTATTTATAATATTCGCATATGAATATAAATTTTGCAAATGAAAATTTGTCCGAACAACTATAAATCAAATTATTTTAGCAAATATCATGAAAACTACTACTAGTATGAAGATAAACATCATAAACTACTTTATAGTCTATTAAACTAGCTTTAATTTGAGTGCTAATAGACACCTGTACGTCTCATGGTTCCTGAGATATACGTTTCTTAAAATAAATTCAATTACTACTGAACTTTCAGTACATTTTTTTATTAAATGTTGCTTTTTAAAAATCTATATCTCAAATACTATTTGAATCTAAATAGCTCTATTAGGGCTCATATTTTACCTCATAATTTACTTTAAATGATGTTCTATTAGGTTTTTTAGTTAGTTTTAACGATATGGAGTTCTGAATGAATAATTTTTTTTTTTTAAAGTGCCGCAATTTTTTATTCCCCCTAAATATACTAGGCAGACTCATCAATTTCGACTTTATACATAGTTTTCATTAAAGTAATAAAAGATTGGGGTGAAATAACTGCCTTTTTTCTCTTCTTGGGCTCTTGTACTAAAAGTATCAATCTGCGTCATAGATCACAGTTACATGTAGGAACTGGAACTGTTACTAATTCCGATCGTAACTGCTCTACCTACCTAGATTAAGTAACCGCTAAGTTCCAGGTAACCGCTACATGCCCTACTCCAGTTCCCTCAACTAAAGCTGGATGCCGAATATTTAAAACAAAATATGCTAAAAATAACTGTTACTGGCATAATTTAAGCTACTTCAAGAGTACTTAATTTAATTTCAATAATCTAAAAATTGTATGCCCATGAAACTTAGGTCATTATTTCTCTCAAGTTTTGAATAATGTAATGTTAACATAGGATGATAGAAAATAAACTTTATTCGATTGGATAGTAACATATCTTCTTAATATTACGCTTCCATTTAAACTTAATATATTCATATATTTCTAGCTTAAATACTCATTCATTTCTCTCATTCAAATACTTGTAATTTAAATATGAGCAACATAAAATGATTAAAAACGTAACTTACTAATCCGAAGAAGATCTTGTGTTTCGTTTCATTCACATAAAAGTTTGATGGTAACAATACAATAGAAAAATACTGCTGGGCGCAACCGCCCACAGTGTTGTAAACCTGAAGCAGTTATAGTATTACAATATATTTTATATTTATTTTAATGTATAAAATATAATCTGAATAAAATATCTATTTAATATTTCTGCTATAATAATAAATAATAAATCAGTTATTTAGTGAAAAGTAACTAATGATTTTATAAATGAATTTAACTTTTCAAGTCTCTTTCACCTTTTTACTTTTACGATATTACTCTCTAATTAGGATTTAAATTACTAAAATATTTTTTTTAATTTATTTAAATAAATAGTTGCAGATTTGCGAAAATATGTAATATTTGATTTCATTAAACATCGTTTGTATGATGTTGGCAGTAGAATTTTTTTCACATTACAGAACTTTGCCAATTGTAAAAGCCCGCTAATTTCCAGATTGTTTTTAATAGTTTGTGTTAATATTCGTGTCGTTATAGTTAGTGAGATCCTTCTAAGTATTGATTATCTTGAACAACATTATATTGAAGTAAATGCAATAAATTTTTAACTTTTTAATATACTATTTTAATTGAAAGTTTGATTTTACTACAGAACATGTATGGTTAATAATTCTGAATATTTCAAATTATTTAGTTATGAAGAATTAATTTTAATCTAAATATTTGTTGAACTCTAATTTTGAGAGACATACATTTTTTTCATCGCCAATACTGTTTCTTTTTAAATCTTAATTTAATACATATAAGCTATGCTGAACAAAATAATATTATAAAAATCTTATTTTTATTTTCTTCTATCTTATTTTGAATTCATTTCAACTGTTAATAAGGTCTATCTAAATTTTTTTTTCTAAAAATTTTAAAATGTTTGTTTCAATTTAATATTTTAAGAATGTAATCTGTAATATGTTTCATATCTCGCAATAAATTATTTTTGTCTGTTATAGGAGATATGGTCTGCTTCTTCAAATATAGCATATAAAGTAAGTGAGAATGATTATTTATACATATTCAAATAGTGAATTGCAGAAATCACAAGTATTCTAGTCTATAAACATGGATATGCGGGATTTCTACGATTCATAATTCTTTTGTTTTAATTGTAGTTGTATATTAAAAACATTTCTTTTTAAATGAGCGATTGTGTTGTTAATTTTTTATGTTTGGATCTCTGGTTGAAATTTGAATATTTTTACTGAGTTATGTTGTAAAATTAAGTATTTTCCTTATGTTACCCCGGAAGAGTTGTAGAGCATTGAGCATTTTGCTCATATTGGGAAATAAACATCTATGTTTTCCTATTATTTCATCTGTTTTGTTTATACTTTTGTCTACCTTCTGTTAGCCCTTTGATGTTCTTATTTCCACTTATGTTACTCCCTCCTTTACCTCCCCACCTACATTCAATTCAGTTTTTCTCTGGCCTCCTCGCAACGGTAAGACTGAGAATTTCTCCCCCCTTTACAGTCCTAACATGATATTTTTTTTTCTCGTTTGAGCATTATGCTTACCTAGAGACCTTCTGTGTTTCTTATTTAAATCATGAGCGGAGGCAAGAAGATTTTAGATCTTTGATATCTTTATAAAGTGAGAATTCTTCAGCCCCTGATGGAGGAGCAACCATTTATAATTTCAATTTCAAATTGCATTCGAAGCCTTTTTAAGTACAGGTAAGTCCAGTTAGTAGATTGCGAGCTGACTTTAGGTTAGTAAGAACATGCTGATGGAGGTTTGTTGTTTATTATTTTCTAATAAATATGTTTTAAGGGTGTCTGTATTCTAATTATTAGAACTAAAAGTTACGTAACCGACTTATTAAAAATTTGAATGCTGTAAGAGAGATTCACAGTACATCACTGAAATTTTAAAAGTTCTCCAATCTTTAGAAGAAAAAGAACAATTAAAATTATTTTATTTTAGGAAGATAGTCCAGGTGGTGATCAATAAAGGTATCAAAATAGTAAAAGAAAACTATTTTTTTATAATCTTAAAATTCTTTCTTGAGACTGGCAATTTTTTAATAAATAATTCAAAAACTTTTATTTCTTTTACATGTCCAACGTTTCGGCCAATTCGGCCATCTTCAGGGACAATCTACTCAATTCACTATGAAACATATAATTTAACCACTCCAAAAACTTCATACAGGCTATTCTGCCCAGGTCAAAACATTTATATCTAATAAGTCAAATATCCATTAAAAACCACAGTCAAAATTATTTCTCTTTAAACACTATTATATTAGTGATAAAAGTGTATTAATAGTGTTTAAAGAGAAGTGGTTAAATTATATGTTTCATAGTGAATTGAGTAGATTGTCCCTGAAGATGGCCGAATTGGCCGAAACGTTGGACGTGTAAAAGAAATAAAAGTTTTGAGACTATAATTTGGATAGTGTTTTGAATTATTTATTAGAAAACTATTTTGATACCTCTATTGACCGCCACCCGGACTATCTTCCTACAATCTACTTCATATGGTCAACTATCTTCTTCCAATAAAATAATTTTAATTTTATAGTTTTTTTAATCATTTTATTTAACCTGGAAGTAGGCCGTAGGATATAAGTGTCAGCCATTAGTCTTCCACATAGTTCACTTCCTCATGTGTTAACATTGGGATTTTAAAATTCTTAGAAGCTACTTACCTAAAGGCCTAGTTCCGCGGCTATAGTTGTAGCCATTAACATTGTGGAAACTATATTTTCTGAAGTGGCGATACTGTCAAACTATTAGACTTTGCTTGATTGTTAGTAGCACTACTAACAATCAGTGCATGCACCACAACTAGCAGCCACAAGTAGACCCCTTGACAGTATTTTATTAAAGCTTATAATACCAGCCTTATATATAACTTATAAACTTGTGTGTTTATGAAAATAGTTTGCTGTATCTAATCATCAATTTTTATCATTTATTCGACCAAATATAGCTCATAATTGAACTGTTAGTGAGTTTAAGTTTACTGTTAACCTGTAAACAATTACAGTCATACATTCTCACTATTGGGATATTACTTACATGATAGATATCTGTCTTTTAGAAAAGTACCACTGACGATCATTATCTTCTTATATCACTCCTCTCCACCCCTTCAAAACCTAAATCTAAAAGAATAAACCTAATGGTACTCGGTCTACCACTCAATGCAAATTAACCTTTTTATTCTATCTTCCCCGAGCCCACCAACTTGAATTTGCCCTTCACGACAGCTGAAAAGTTCATTCTTTAAACCATTCAATCTGAGACCCTTGACCATCCTGCTCCTACTAGAATCTGCACTTGATACCACAAAAAACAAATTAAAAAAACTATTTGACATTTACAACTTTATTTAACCATTCGCTGACCATTGTTCCCATTAGGGGCTTTGATAGAACTGTTTTTAATTTTTTTCCCTTAATAATTGCTTAGTGAGCTTAATTACAATCAAATAAAGTATTAAATTTTGTAAAAATATTTTTTTCTGTATCCTAGTGTCACCTAAATTCGATAACAAAATCATGAAATGGTAATATTTTGAGCCGTTTGATTATTTTTTATTTTATTTATATTTGTTAATATCTTTTTTATTAAGATGTTGCGGTGAAAATTAAACTTCCTTTAGAATATTTTCAATAATCTATATTTGTTTGTACAACATTCTGGGTTTCCCCGTCTTCATGTACAAATATTCCTACAATTATAACTGTAATAGTACTTAGTACTTGAAAAAGGGGAAACCTGAAATTTTTTAATTTTGTAGAAGAAGTTTATTTTTCACCCCAACATCTTAATATAAAGAATAAACGCCTTCCTAGGAAAAAAAACAGAATAAATTTTAAACTTTAATAAAAGTTCATGAATTTTTTTATATCATCCTGTATGAACCATTAAAAATATATTTAAAAAATATTGGTCAAAATAAGTTTACATGAAGTATAATGGTTGTCAAACTTTAATGTTCACAATTGAAAAGAAAATGCCTGTTCTGTTTATAACTACAAGAAAAATACCTTAAAGTCTGTAATCACGAACCAGACGGATTCTGGAGGCATTGTTTAACAGATCTACTGCAGCAAAAAAGAGAACATCGATAATTATTTTTTGCAAGGAACATTTTTTTTTTTTAAATAATACCTATAAGTTATCTATAGGCATAACGTTTCTTCTTTCATGCTAGTCATATAAATACCTACAATAGATATAGTAAGTACTTTTTTGTAATCTTCAACACAAAACCATGTTGAGACAATTTTATTCACTGTTTTCTAAAATATCTATATATAGTTTTAATTGTCATTTAATAATATTTAAAATGGCATTCAAAACAGGTAATATTTCACTAGAAGAAAAAAGTATATAAATAACAATTTCATTATATATATGTTGTAATATAGGATATTTTTGTGTATAAAGGGTTTTTAATATGTTTTTATAAGAGGTATTTTTTCAATATTGTCCATTTGCTTTGTTAAACCAAAAAGAAAGCTGACTAATTTTGTTCAGTCAAATATGGAGTGGAAAAAGGCGTTATTAAAAAAAAAGAAGATGGTGGCACATGTCTTGCCAAAAGTTTGTTGAATCGTGGCCATGTTAAACAGATTCAAATATTTTAAAAACTCTATTTTAACTTCCCGTCATAATTGAAATTACAATACATTTAAGAAAAAATAGAAGTTAAGAATGAATATTATAGAAAATTATTCATAAAGGAAATCATAATAGGCGGAGTGGGGAATGATGTTTCCTGAATGCAGAAGGTCCTCATCATCTTTTGTCTAGCTCAAGGGTGGACATCTTGAAAAAGAAGACATCATAGAGTCAGCCAAGAAGAATAAGGAACTCTTTGTTTGGATCGCCAAACAACACACTTCGGTGAATGAGAAGTGAGTTGAAAACTTTTAGAGGACCTAGGTTTTGTTTATAGACAGTTTGTGAAATAAAAGTCATCTAAAACAATCAGTCATCATAGAAGAGCAGAAATTGATTAGTGTTGTACAAAATAGAATTTAAATATATTTGTAAAGGTAATTAATAAACAAGTTAACTGTTCTGATTGCCTTGAAACCTGCCCTGAGATTAAGAGTTAATAATTTAATAACTGTAAAATTAAAATAGTGAAAACATATAAAATTCCTTTTATTTTATTTTAAATAATTTTTGATTATTACAGTATTAATAAATTAATGTATACAGAAGATATAAAACTGTGTATTAATAACAATTATTTTTAATTTATAAATGGTTTGGTCATGGGAATAGACTTTCGGTAATACTTAGCAATTGTTATCTCAACAAAATTTTAGCAGAAAAAAAAATGGAAGAAAAACCGGTATATAATATATTGATAATTTTTTAATAAGAAGAAAGAAGAACTTTTATTATTACTAAATGGTACATATAAACATAAAAGAGTTATGTTTACTACAAAACAGCCTGTCAATGATGAAATAAGATATTTAGATATGAATAGTGTATTTCATGACATTAGAACGGAAACATTTTAGACCCCAAAAAAAGGACAACAGTGACAGAATATTAAATTACTATTTTAATCATTCCAAACATCAAATCACTCTTATAGCTAAAAATTTAGAACTGCGATAATATTAACTGATGCAATTTTTAAGAAAAACATAAAAGTAAATATATACTAAATTCTAAAAAATAATTTCTATCCCAACAGATTAATCAATAATATATGGTTTGAATGTCTTGAAAATCAAAAAGAATTAACAAAAAGATAACATAACATGCAAAAAGATGACATAATACAAAATAGATACGATAAAAAAGTGGATAAAAAAATAAAAACCTAATAACTGATTATTTTAAAATAATTAGCAATGAAAATAAAATCAACAAAGAAAATAATACTGAAAAAATAAGAAAAGTGAAAAATATAAATTATTTTTATAAACCCAAATACATACCGATAGTTGCTGATAAAATTTAAAAAAAGCTTTAAAAAAATATGGACATTATAGAATAAAATTTGGTGTATACAACAATATTAAATTAGAAAAACACATGACAAACATGAAAGACAAAATTAAACATTATGACAAACAAAACATAATTTACAAAATTAAATGTCCACAAAAGAATATTATTTTTCTCACATATAGAACTGACACAGTCATGTATATATTGATCTTATAGTAGTTGGAAAAACAGCAGCATTTATTCCATTAGTGGACATAACTTTGTCACCTTCTTGAATAAAAAAAAAAAAAATAAATGAATGGAATATGGCCCGGTAGCGGTCAAAAAAACTCAAATAGTAAATAATTATACTATTTTAATTGAGCCAACGTTTCGCCCCACGTTGCAGGGCTTCGTCAGGGCTGTTTTGACGGAAGTCAAAGTCAAAATTTAATTAAAATAAATAAATGCAATTACTTAATTGAGAGAATCAATAAAAACAGAATTCTTTCATTTTGAATGATGCAACATGCACTATATTTCCCAAAAGGAGCCAGGACAGGGAGATGGGGACTGGTTTCACTTCGGAGGGAATACTATCATTTATATTCTCATTGTATTTGCAGATCGGCTGTACTACAGCCTGGCTTTTTGGTGTAAGAAATATTTACCAACAGATAATTTACTAAACAAAGTTTCTTATTTCTGAAGCTATCCACATAAATCTCGAATCCAATCCTGTTGATTATTAAGTTGATAAAATATTTCTCTTACAGACATATCTCAAGCCTAGTTAAATATCACTAATATTCATTGATGATTCCTTCCCTGCCCTACTTTATTTCTTTTATTTCTATTCCTTTAATCTATTTTTATACCTACTATATTCTATCTCCGATTTTTTTATCTCCAGTTGTTCCTCCATTGTTCTGAATTATAAAGAAAGATATTGATATCCCTGATTTAATCCATATTGATTATACTGTACTTCATTTTCGATATTCTCTTTATTTTATTGTTTATTGTTCATCTTTGTATATTTTTATCATTATTTTTCTTTGTAATTTCATGATCTCAATGTTAGTTACATCATCTCTTAAGTTTATTTTATTACTTTATTTTAACAAGTTTATATTCTCAATTTATTGTTTTACACATGAGATTTTATGTCTTCCTCTTGTTTATATTTATAAATATTACTAATTATTAAATTGTATATGATTTTTTTTTATACCTTATTTCGTTTGTGATTCATATAATTATAACACCTCATTTTTACTGTGACTCTTCATATTTAATATTTTCTTCTTCATTTTATGTTCTCTGTGTTAATTTTTAAATCAAAATTATAATTTTTATTTAAATATAAGAAGATGGTTAGGGTTGCAGTCAAAAAATAAAAAAATAGTTATAAACTATTTGTTCTTTTTTTGACCGTAACCCTGACCTTCTTATATTTAAATTTTTACGGTCAACTATATATACATATATATAATTTGTATTCTCTGTTAAAATTTCTTAGTTTTTAAATAAGATTATAATACTTCCTTTTTTTCTTTTAAATAATATAAATACTTGCTTATTACTTAATTGTGACTGATTGTTTTAATTTCTTCTTATACTTCTGTTTTATATATTAATAATATCTTACTATAATTTTATATCTATATTTCTTTCCTGTTTTTTAAATTCCATGCAAACAATATTTAAATGGAATTCGCAACGGATTTTTCCACTACCCTCACTTCCTTAGCTCTTTTCATGGCCTACTGCTAACTTGGAATAAGTATTTTCTTTTATTTCTATGATTAATTCATCAACCCATCATCACTTACATACCACTTTTCCCCCCTTGTTGTATCTTTCTTTTCTTTTAGTTGTACCACTTTTGTTATAAACTTTAATAATAATTTTATTCGTTATTTCTAAATTTTATTATTCATTATTTTATTTATTATTTGTATTAGTATTCAATTAATTTCAACTTCTTTTAATATATTCTGTTCTTTTTCATATCATTTCATTATTTTTATTATTTCATATCATTGTCAACTTATAGTTTCAACTTCATTTTATGTTTTCTACATAAATTTTATTCTATGTTAAAATCTCTTAGTATTTATGTATCAAGAAACTGTTTATTTGAAGCTCATGTTTTGACATATATTGCAGATCTTTGGGGCAATATATGTCAAAACATGAGTTTCAAATAAAAAGTTTCTTGATACATTAATACTAAGAGATTTTAACATATAATAAAATTTATGTAGAAAACATAAAATGAAGATGAAAATATTAAAGATATGGAGTTGCATCGAAGATAAAAAATTTAGTGAGGTGTAATAAATGTATGAACCAGAATAAAAAAGGAGGATAAAAAAAAATCATATAAAATTCAATAATAAGCAAAATTTAGAAATGTAAACAAGAGGAAGACATAAAATCTCAAGTATATAATAATAAAATAAGAATAGAAATATTTAATAATAAAACAATAAAATAAACTAAGAGATAATAAAACTAACATTGTTTCTATTTTATATTCATTTTTCTTTGACATTCACGTGTAAGGAAACAGTACATACCTAGTCAAGTGATGGCGGAAGTGTTTTTAAACGGAATAAGTCCCCATGAATAATTAAGACTGATTTTAAATATGACAAAATATTAATTATATTAATTTAGTTAACGAGGAGACTAGGGAAAAGGCAAAGTAATTCTGAAGATTAGGAAACAACTCCAAAAATTTTGGATATTCTACTGATGTACAGTAGTGAAGTCTAGGAAGCAGGATCCTTTACGAAAAGGAAAAAATAACAACAATTTCAAAAGGAGGTCTTAAGAATCGCAATGGTTGCTCCTTGGTTTGTAAGAAATAGCCAATTGTATTGGGAACTACAAATCAAGAAACATGCAATGTATTATCCTAGTACATCAAGCTCCCAGCCTTCGACCTCCACGGTCTGTTGCGACTTTAAAAAAAATAAATAAATATTATTGTTTTTGATGATAACTTTTTTTTTCTATCTTCTTAAGAATCATTAATCTTTCTTATCTATTTATTTTTTATTTATATATATAAATTTTTTTATAACTCATCATTATTATTAAAATAAATTTCAATACTTGTAGTGTTGTAAATAGTTTGGGTTGTCTTTTGCATGAGGCTCTGCCCCCCTCCCCTCATAATCAATTATTAAACAAAATGTAACTGTTATACTAACTATGTAAGGACCACAGGCCGATCTGGTATTAAATTTTTTAAAAAATAAAAAGTTTGATATTAAGGTTAAACGATTAAAAGGTTTGGTCTTAAACGAAGAAACAAGGAATTTCAAGGAACCTATGACAATAGTATTCAACTGTTCTTTATTCAATTTTGATTTATCAGCAATAGTTCAAATGTTAAAGTCTTGTTATATAATTAATTATACCCTAATTGATGGAAATATTGGGAGGGAAAAAAAAACAAGAGTTTTATAATATAAATATAATATGTAATGAATGCACAGAGAGAAAGAGGTGATATAACCTCAAATATGATATTTATGTTTATATTAATATCAATACATTCTTATACTCATTTTTCTCTTCATTTTTTTTTTTCAATGAGTTCATATAATTGGTACAATAATTCTTTTATAAACATACTCCATCAGAGTAACTTTTCCAGTTCATCTGTTGAAAAATGAAAAGAAAAAAAATGGAAAAGTTTTCTCTTATTGAGCATTATCATTGTTAATTAACATAATAAGTGCTACTTCTATTTACATTGTAACAAACATTTCTACTAGGTCGTAGGACCTACATTAATTGTACATACATATATATATTTATATATATTTTCAAAATTATAAAAAACAGTATCTAATACATCATAACAAAAAAATTGTTTAAAAAATATATTTGAAACATTTAACAAGTATTCTAACAATGTCCTAATTTTTAAAAGCATGTAAAACATAGGTCTTTTTATGTATATCTAGTGAAATGTTTCATGCTATAAGTCTATTTGTACAACCATGTAGTTTAATATTATGTCCATCACCATACATGTATGAGCCCTCTTTTAAATACTAAGCTGATGCATATAATAAACAATTTCATCTATTTGCCAAGTATTGTTATGAGAAGTATATATGTAATTTTTTTTTTTATTATTTTTAAATTTATTCTTATGAATAGGCACATTAGATAAAATTTATTCTGGTAATTTTCCATAAGTGAATTCCCATAAAACTTTGTTTAACCACTCATAATCCTTGTTTGAGTTACTATACTTTAGTTAGTTAATCTCTAATTAAAAAGGCTTTGCAGTTCTATATGTATGAAATAAGAACTTTAAATACACATACACAATGTGTATATAATGGAATCAGTTTAAAAAGTCTAGGGAATACTGGATAATCCATGCAATACAAGTGAAAAGAGATTTAAAAAAATCTATATCTATTATGTTAGGATGGACCAAGCTGAAGAAGAGATTAGGAGGGGGTAAAAATAGAAAGTTTGGGACAGGTGAATTGAGACAATAATTGAACTGTTAAAGAAAGATACAATCAGATGTATGAAGTACTTTTAAACAATGAGGTTTGAAATAGTTATAGCTTTTTATAGAATATCAAGGATATTTTATTAGATGGATGATATGTATCGTTCGAGGACTTATTCTTGATAAGATTAGGTTCAAGATGAATCTGGATGGATGCAGAAAAGAGTCTTGGTTGGCTTCTGAGGCTCGGAGTAAGTACTAATATAGCATACTCTGAGTGTTTTTGAAGCGTTAAGAATCATGGAATGGAAATTTTGGGGAACCCACTTATTGTTGAGAACTCCCTTTCTGCTACAGGAGATGCACTCATGGAAAAGCACCTTTATTTCTTACTAATGAAAAGAAAAACTTTCAACAAGTTTGATAATCTTAACTTAAAAAAAAGACTGTATAACTCAAAGCTAAACACTCGATTCAATCATACACACAATAGTATAAGTATTACTATACTATTATAAGTAAGTGATTGTTTATAATTAATTTTCCACTTGGTACATAAAAAAAACAAAAAAACAATTGTTTATGAAATTTCTAGTGCAAAAGTTTATTTTATTCTTTTTACTACATACTTGACAGTCCATTCTAAAATGTGTTAAAATTCTAATTCCGCACAGCCAAATTAATTTAATTGTTATTCTATCTACAGTTTTGGCCAGATAATGGTGGCTTTACTTTCATTCAAAATATCGCACCCATAATTGCGGATGTTTCAAACCAAAGTAAGATCCAAGCAACCCTAAAATAATATTATTTCTAAACCTTATGCCAGTCGGTGTAACTATCCCTTATCTTTTTACAGTAATTCAATTTTTAAAATATTAACAGTTTGTGTTAAAAATTGCTAAAAATGATGTGTACATAAATTAAATAAAGCTTAACTTTACTATTTTTGGATAAAAGGTTGTGAAATAATTCTACATTTTTATTTAATCATATTTACATTCTTTTTAGGGAAAACCAAAAAAAAAAAAATGTGCCTAGTAGTCTTAAAGTATTCACAATCGGCACAAATTTTATTTACAACATGAAGTGTACACGCATGAGATACATACATTTGGAGTTTTTCTGGTGGTCCCCGGTGCCATGCAAATAAATTTAAATCAGTTTTTTTGTTTTTTTTTTATATTCAATTTTAAACATGTAATAAAAGCTAAGTTATTTTAAATTGACCATTAAAAATGTTCTTACATTAATAAATATTTTTATTTCAAGTCATTAAAGATTATATTTTATTTTCTAATTATTATGAAAATAATCTCATTTCAAAATTTGTCATTGGTATAATTATGATTTATAATTCATTTTGACTCTTAATCGAGAAATTACATACAATGAATACAGTTTTAAATAACATTGAGCATTTCGTAATTTTTCATTGGAAACATAAAATTAGATTCAATCTTAAAAATTGATTATTGTTACAGTAAAAAATATTGTAAATAATTATGATAGCATGGATGGAGGAAAACCACTCAGGAAACCCCTTGGAATATGCTTGACCCTTCCGAGTCGAACCCTGGTAAACCATTCACTAACTATATTTATTTATTGCTAACCTACGAGCAAGTAGGATAGTATAAAATTGTGCTACATTAGAAGGGGAAGAATTAACCGTTGATAGTATCATTCACAGATCATCGGCGAGGGTAAGGGTCGATTTGGATTAATTTTGGCCGGAATGTTATTACACATAAGTTCTATATAATAAGGAATTAACAAACAATAACTTCTTTTATGGTGAGTATTGGCAGGAAATACCAATTTTGGTTACCTCACTGGAAATGAAGAGTAGTTTTGGAGAAGATAAGTTCTTGATGTCGTTTAAATGTATGTATGCTTGAGAAACAACCATTAATGTGTTTTTGTATCCTTAAGGCTGTTGGGTAACGTTTAAGATGCTGAACAAGTTTTATGTATCGACTATCTAGTTTCAAGCGTTTGTCGATTGATATCCCTTTATTGCTATCTTCTAGAAATCAACCTACAACAACTAATAAACATTCTTAGTTTCCGTGCTTAAATATAAGTACTGTAAAAATAAATATATTCATTAATATCATATTTTATATTTTACTGCAACCTGGGACTGATAAGTTGAAATTACTCTGCTACTATTATGAAAGTGATTGAAAAAAATAATAATACATTAGTTAATCCAGAAGGAAAGTAATATTTGTAGATACTAATTTTTTCTGTTACCTTCTTCATCACAATTCTTATGTCCGGAGACCAAATTTTTTAGTTAATATTTAGTTTAGCAGCTTTATTAAGCAGCCATCTAAAGATATATTCCAACAGTGGGCAAAGGTGCCTGAGAGCCACATATGACTATTTGTTGGGTCATGTTCGGCTCTCATAGAACTTTTTTTTTTTTTATGATAATATCATATGTTAGCAAGATTGTTGAACATTGATAACCAATTTTTGTAACAATACTTATTGGAAACAGCTTATTAGAGATGAAAAAGATCAGGTATTGCAAAAGCTGCTCAAAGCTTCTTCTATACTTGAATTTTTGAAACTTGTTCTCAATTCAAAATATCCTAACTTAAAGAAAGCTTCTTGTGGTATATTTTTATTTATGTAAATCTTTATACATCACAGTGAAGTTCTTAAAGTCAATACATCATTCGCAGTTGATCAACCAACATCTAACTGAATTTTGGTGTACAGCTTTAATTAACTCTACACCAAATTTAAAAAGATTAACCAAATGTTTTTTCGGCCAAGACCTCTCCCATTGGAGTCCTATACTGCCTAACGATGGTTGGGGGTCAAAGTTTTTCGTTATATGGGACTGCCACTCAATGTAAAAAGTCAACACTCCATGACGGATTCGAACCGGCACTGCCAATAGTTATCAAATTGGTAAGTCTGTGTCTTAACCACTGAGCTATAGGCAATCCTAACCAAATGTTGTTGATAGATATTATCAATGTATTTGATTTTCTATCATAATTGAATTTTATTATTAAAATTTGAAATAGTTATTTTATTTTTTTACATGTGACAACTGAAAATATATAATTGTTCTAAATGTAAAACATTTGAACTTTCGTGTCTTCATGCAAATTTAAAAAATATGAAACCCAGGTTGTGCTTCTCTCTGGTCTTAAGCATACTCACCCCCAATCTATAAAAATCAAAATGAGTACGTTTATGTTCAATTAAAACAATTATTATTTTGTAAAAATTATTTTTATTAAAATAAATTTTAGTTTAACTTAAAATTATTAACATATCACCAATCACACATTAAATGGAGTCATACATATGTTTTATCTGCTTTTTGATTTAGTTTCCATAATAAAATCAAAACAGTATTATTTTTTATTGTTTTAACATTTCGTTAATAAGTATTCCAATTATTCTTTTGTCTCCTTGTATTTATTTTATGGTTATATATTTAATTCATAACTGTTATTCAAAACTAACTCTAGCAGTTTTTCCCGCTAATTGAAACTACTTGAAATTGAAATATTTAATATTTTGTATATATAATCTTCAAGTAGCCAAGATATTTTTAATGAGATTGAAAATGATCTTACTTATTGAGTGGGTAACCAAAAATCCATTAAAATATTTCATATTTAACACTAGTCCTAATTTATTTTAGAGTATCATACTTTCATGAAAGTTTTATGATTAATACTTTTCCTAATTTATTTTATGTTATTTTTTTCTGAAAAATAGTAATGTTGGGGGTAGCTAGGGTTTGTTCTCTTGTTATAGTTTTTTAAATGGAATTACTGACCTTCTGGTTTCATTAAGAAGTAATAAAATTCTTATAAATCCCAGAATATTTGTATTACAAAACTGATCGAAGGTTTATTCACCGTCGGAGTCTTCTCTGAAGAGGTATGTTGACCAGTAGGTGAGGTTGAAGAGTGCGAAAACGAGCGGAAAGGTTATCCGAGAGATGACATCTATTCTCTTTGATCGGGTCGGAAACTTGGACAGCCAGGTTTTACAGCAGTTCGGGCGCTGCGGCTGCTGCATATGGATTTCACACTGCCTTATTTTGTCCCTCGCTAGTGGTTCTCCAGGCCTTCTTACCAGGGGTTTCTGGAAATTCCATGCCTAATCTCATTCATGCTGAATTTCTACTATCTTGCTTTGTGGTATTCTTTAAAATATTATGAACTTTAATAAAAACATAAAATAAATACTGTTCTTTGAATCTACTATCTTAAAATTATTGGTATCTAAATTAATTATTTGTGTGTTATTTCTATTTAAAAAAAATAAAATGCTCATAATTGATGAATGAGTTGATTCAAATTTACTTATGAGATTATATCTGATAATCATAGATTAAAAAATATATATATACTAGGTTATGGAAAAATATTTTGTGTATTAAAGTCTCATTTTAATCCTTAATCGCCACAGATGTAAACAATGCATTTATAGTTGTTTACTTTGATTTATCCTTTATTTAATTATGTATACTAACTTTCTCTGCCTTTCATTCAGTTTTATAAATTTCACCAATTGTCAAAGAAAAAAATTGTCATTCATGGTCTTCCGAGGCATACGTGGAAAAAAGGATCGAGTTTGAGGGCAGTGACCAAGGAATTTTGTGAAGTGAAAGACGAAAATGTACAATTTTGGAAAAAAAAAAGAAAAAGATTACACTTTATGGCAAGGCTATTTCAGCTGAACTTCACAGTTATCAACTTGAAAGAATATGTGGAGTTTTAACAGAGAAGTACCATGGTTTTTTGTTTGAATTAAAGTGATATTTCAGTAAGACGAGACTCCTACCAATTTTTCACACTTAATCAAAGAAAAATTCTTAGAAATGGAGGTAGATCTTCCCCCTACACTTTTTACAGTCCTGACAATGGCCATTTACAGTCAGTGGTGCATTTTTTTTTTTTTTTTAATTCTGCACTTTGAAAACTACAAGGATGCCTAATTAAGAAGTTAGGATTTTTCACTTCAAAAACCAAGAACAGGCATCACCACAAAATTGCATTTCTGTTAAAAGGATAGGTTAAAGTAATTAACAATGATGACCTATATGTTGAAGAATAATTTTAAGCTGAAAATTAAGCAAGACTTATTTTATGCACAAAGAAAGATTTATATAACAGTCTAGTACTCTTGATTTTTATTTTTAAAGTCTTTTTAATACAATCTTTTATTATATTATTTCAAATTCTTGAGACAAGGTAATTATTTATTAAATAAATCAAAAATTCGTATCCATTATTGTCTCAACACTTCATTTTCACCAGTCCAACTTTTTGGCCATTCTAGCCATCCTCAAGGACATCTTCAATACAATTTCTTCTTCACATTAATTTAAAGTTTCCTTTGCAGGCTATTCTGCCCAGGTCATTTTCTCTATTATAAGTTAAAAGCCTATTTTTTTAAAATTAAAAATCATTAACATTTAATTTTCCTATATAAGATTATCAACAATTAATACACCACCATATAACCTATATGCAGAATAGCCTGCAAAAGAAACTTTAAATTAATGTGAGGAAGAAATTGTATTGAAGATGTCCTTGAGCCTGGCTAGAATGGCCGAAACGTTGGACTGGTGAAAAATAAAGTGTTGAGACAATAATGGATACGAATTTTTAATTTATTTAATATACAATCTTTTATTTAATTCTGAGAAGTAAATACTTCTTCAAGATAATAAAAGATAATTTCAAGCTGTATAACATAGTTTAGAATAATTTCATTTGTAATTTTTTATATATTTTTTCTGTTAAATCATTGTATTTTTAAAAAGTTTAATCTTGGTACTCTTAACTATTAAAAAAATTTAAATAACTTTGAACAATTAATTGTAGAAATAGTTGTTCATAGTTCCCTGATATACTTCTTCCACCTACATGAGCTTAACTGCAGATAAAAATATTATATATTGAATAACATATGAGATGGTTTGATTTGTTATAAGTTGTAAAAAGAGACTTGAAAGTAGGTTACAGAATATGAAGAGAAGATTGGGAATTAATAAGTTGGTTTGTGCCTTTATTTATTTTATAAAATATACCACCCTTAGAAGCTGTGATGACCAAGCACCTAGACGAAGGTTCTAATAGTGCACTGTTTGGAAAGGTGTAGGTTCGATTCCCAACTAGGAGAGTTAATATTTACTTCTGGATGGTCCCAAGAAGTGAATCTCTACATTCTGACTTTTTAATTTTATTTTTTACCCCCCTTTGCCTTGTTTAATAAGGGTGTTTGCAATATTAGGATGTTATGCATGACAGGAAACATACTACTTATTTTAAAATTTGTATTTCTCTCTTTTCTTGCCTTTTGGCTATTAGTGATTTCCAAACTTTATATCCAGTCTAATCTGCATTTATTCATAATTGACACAGTCTTCTTTATTCTCTGTCTGGTGGTCTCTTAGGTACATCTCTTCCACCTGTACATCAAGTCAACAAAATCCTGTTAGTTTTTATTCAACTACCAGCTAAGGATAATAATTTTTGGTTGTGTTATAAATTCCAGTTTTCCCTGACAAATCGGTTCTCACTGCACAGGAAGTTTTTCCGAGGAAACTCCTCCTCAGTGAGGAAGACATTAGGTTCCATGGTGCTGATCATTGAGGCCCTTCAACCCTCAAATGCAGTACAGATCATGACCACATGGAGATCTATATCCTGGTCAAATTTGTAGTTATAGCATGGCTTGAAAACCCCCATGCCCAGAGAGGAATTGTGAAACTGGAATAGCCCAGTTTGAATTTAGCTGATACTGTATGATAATAAAACATTTTCTTAGGATACTCCTTTATGGGACGTCACTCACTGTTGCTCCCATTTCTTAGTTGTATTCTTCAGGATTATCATCTTCCACTTCTTGGGATTTTGAACAATTCTCAGCCATAGATTCATAAAATATCCTGTCAACATTACCACTGTAGTTGGTAAAAGCCAACAACCTCTAATTTGTTTTCAGGGGTTGGTAAAAAGGACTAGTAGGCCTAACTACGAGATTTATGCTCACTAACCCCTTACCTTACAATTTAATTTCCAATAGTGTATGCCATAAACCACAACAATCCGGATACTCTCTGACACGTCTTATCGATCTTTGGCCTCACCAGCATATAATGAAACTTGTTTATGTTTGACCTGGTGGACTTACCACATCTGAGACATGTCATTGTATATAACGGGTTTATCTATATTAATAACCACTCTTTGGCTATGAGATCAGTTGCTTTTTCATTTAAACTGTTATGAACTGTTATTATTTTTCTCTACAATCATTGCTCAAGTCTCAAGTTACACAAGATATATAATAGTTTTCAGTTTTAGCCTGAATTTTGTCCTAATTGACTAGGAGTTTGTGTTGATTTTAGTATCAGATTGTAGGATTGAATTTTTCTGTAATTTAAAAATCATTTTGGCTTCATTGTTGCTTAAAAAAATAAAAAATAACCTTAAGAATATTAAAGGAAGAAAAAATATAAAAAGAAAGTTTTAGTTACCATGGCGAAAGTCGTTCCGCCATCTTCAAGAAGGTCTGATTCAATTTGTGCTCCATGCTCCAGTTCACACTGCCGCCTTTGTTTTTGCATGTTATCTCGGTGCATATCAGAACGAGATGCATAATTCACTAGAGCGAACTCAAGTAACGCTCCAAATACAAATGTAAGACAAACTCCTGTCCATACATCAATTGCTTTTGTATAGGAAACTGGAGGCAATGAAGCATTGATTCCAGATGTCTGTGTAGCCATAGTTAAAAGAGTTGTTACTCCCAGTGAGACACGTGCAGGAACTGCACTTTGATCAAGCCAAAATGACACCCAGGACACAATGACAAGCATACAGCACGGAATGTAAATTTGTATCAGGTAGTATGAAAATTCTCTCTTGAATAGTAGGTCCACTTTCAGGCAACTGTATTCACCTGGAAACATAATAAATTTTCAAGAAATTACAATTTTTTCTATGGAATTTAAAAAAATTATAAGTTTGTTTATCATTCATACTTTGACCATATTTTCAACTTTGAGTAAATAACTTAAATGTTCATTCTAAAAACAGTCCAGTCTGCAAAAACTGAGTAATATGAGAAACTCATGAGTTACAAAGAACAAAGATTAAAAGAACATATCAAATTAGAAACCCAAAGTGCGACATTTATTTTATTTACAGGGACTATAATTCAAATAATATTAGAAAACAGCTATAAACACATAATTTACTTATTAAAACAATATAATCATTGCATGAATAATTATCAAAATGAAGAAATAATTATGTATAACATCTATTTACATGATTTTGGACCATTTCATTTTGTGGGGTTTGCTTCTTATGCTATTAGTGAAAAGGTTTGGTAGGACATAGATGAAATAAAATAGAAAACTTTGAAATAGTGACCCATTTTTTTAATATAACAATCAAAAGAACAAATTTTTGATGAAATTCATGTTGGATCTCACAAGCTTATCCCAAACCCATAATCACGTCTTCTAAATACAATTAATTGAGTATGGAAGTTGTAGATGATTTATCATTAACCTGGGAGAGGTGTAGCCTTGAGCATTTTGCTGATGTTGTGAAATAAACATCTATTCATTTTCTTTTGTTTATAATTTTGTATACCTTCTATTAATTCTTTGTTGATGTTGTTATTGCTCCATGTTTATGCTATTCACTCTTTTACCGCCCCACCTATATTCGATTCAGTTTTGCTCTGTCATCCTTCCAATGATAAGATTGAGCATTTCTTTCACCTGTACACTCCTAATATGACATTTTTGTCATCATATCATCCAATTATATAAAAAAAATAATACAAATCATCTACCATAAGATTAACGCTCGAGGGACACCTCTAAGGGGACAAGTACCCTAACCTATTTAACCCCTACTGGGATAAATTAATTGATGTAATTCCTGAGTACAGAGGAAACTTTGTGCCGTAACTTTGGAAATGTGATTTAGATAGGAATTTAATGTATAAAAAAAAATTAAGGAAAAACAATAATATATATGTATTGTGATATGCTCTTTTTGAGTAAATAGTATATTTTGATGTATAAAGGGTTTTTAATATGTTTTATTTTATATATCATTTTAATATTCATTTGTTTTGTTTATCCAAAAAGCAAGCTAACCAAGTTTCATTGTTTATAATAACTTTGTGATTATAAACAAAACCAAGATGGGTACGTTGAATCAAGGCCATGTTGAGCAGATTCAAATATCATAAAAAACTATTTTAACTCATCCCCTCATAATTGAAAATACAGTAAATTAAAGGAAAAATAGAAATCAAGAAATAGTGCTACAGAATAATATTCAGAAAGTAAATCATTTGGAAAAATCCCTAACTGTTGTACGAAAATCGATGTTTACATGTAACTTCAAGGCAGGTTTGGTTTTTGGAGGAGAATTATTCATGTCTGGGGCGCCGAAGAGAAATGATGTCTTCAGGATGAGGAGGTCCTCATCAATTTCTGTCAAGAGGAAGCCATTTTGGACGCTAAGACAAGAACAATAAGAAAAAAGAAGACACCAAGGATCAACGAAAGAAGATCGTGAACTTGGTTAGTTTGGTTATAACTAAAATTAAATAAAATTGTAACAGAGATATTAATTTAATTAAGTTAATAATAAAAGTGTTTGTATTCTGATTGCCTAGCAACAATACACCCTGAGAT
Organism: Halyomorpha halys; assembly: GCF_000696795.3. NCBI lineage: Eukaryota > Metazoa > Arthropoda > Insecta > Hemiptera > Pentatomidae > Halyomorpha > Halyomorpha halys. Next base: position 186,200 of record NW_027110907.1, read on the forward strand.
TAAGAGTCTTTTTATATTCTAAAAGTTAAATATAATTCTATTATCCATTTGGTATTAAAGCTCTTATTTTGAACCCAAAGTATCTTTTATATTTGAAAAAAGTTAAAAAACGATTCAAATTATTTTTTATTTTAATTTTATAAATAATAAAATTATTACAGTATATATAGTTGACCATAAAAATTGATGTATAGGAAGATGGTCAGGGTTGCGGTCAAAGGAGAAACAAAAATAGTTTACAACTATTTATTTTCCGACGTTTCGCCCCACTTTGTAGGGCTTCATCAGGGCTAAAAAGATACAAAATGATACAATGATAAGAATAAAAATACAAAGATAAGATACAATGATAAGAATAACAATAAGTAACAATGGCAAGAGAAAAATTTTTTTATAAAAATACGTAAAAAATACAGGAGATGTACATAAAACAAAAACAATACGGGGAAGGAAAAAAAAATAGAGATTAAATAAACGTCATGAAAAAATAATAATTATACATAAATAAGTAATAATAAAGATATAAAATGATAATAAATGAGCAAAGAACAAGTCAAGATAACCTACTTGTACTTCTTTCTACATCTCACCTTGTACTTTTATATATATTTTTATTTTATTTTGTAAACTTTCACTTCCGATTTTTAAATTACCTTATTTCACTTTGTTTTTCATGTTACTCCTGTTATCTTTACTATTACTATTATCAGTGTAGCTAAATGATTATTTTCATGATATATAAATACTACAGTTGTTATCATTGTTTAATTATTTTTCTTACTTATTTCTTTGTTTTTTTTTTTGTTTTTTTAATTTACTTTTACTTATTATTAGTTACTTCTTTTACAATCATTGTTATTATATCCTATATTGTATTATTATCTCGTATTATTAGTAACGATATGTGTCATTCTAATTTGACTTAGTTATTCCTAAATTAAAAATTATTATATTTGTTATTAATATCATATTTCTGTATCTTTCTCTTATCATTTTTCATTTTTCGTCATATCTTTATCACTACTTCCTGTATACACGACGTATTTTAAATTTAAACATAACTGTTGAAAGGCTGGTGGGGGAGCCAGCTCCCCACTCCTCCACGCTTCCGCTTCATTGTTGCCTACTGTTCACCGGTTTGCTTTGAACAGGTAGGTTGTTTTGACTTGTTCTTTGCTCATTTATTATCATTTTATATCTTTATTATTACTTATTTATGTATAATTATTATTTTTTCATGACGTTTATTTAATCTCTATTTTTTTTTCCTTCCCCGTATTGTTTTTGTTTTATGTACATCTCCTGTATTTTTTACGTATTTTTATAAAAAAATTTTACTCTTGCCATTGTTACTTATTGTTATTCTTATCATTGTATCTTATCTTTGTATTTTTATTCTTATCATTGTATCATTTTGTATCTTTTTAGCCCTGATGAAGCCCTACAAAGTGGGGCGAAACGTCGGAAAATAAATAGTTGTAAACTATTTTTGTTTCTCCTTTGACCGCAACCCTCACCATCTTCCTATATATAAAAACAATAATAATTTTTGCAATGTTTCCATCTAAATTTCTTAGATATTTAGCTAAAACCCAGGCCATCCTCTTAAAAGATCTGATCACATAGGCTAATTCAATTATAATGAATATACAAGGAATAAATTCAATGAATATGAATATTGCTTAGCTCACGTCTTTTCTTCAGAAACATAGAAGTTAGAATTTACAAAACTATTATCCTTCCTACTGTTCTGGCCTCTTACACTTAGAGAAAAACAGCACCTTAAGATTTTTGAAAATGAAGTATTACATAACATATTCAGGATGAAGGAGGATGAATTAACCGGAGAATATAGAAGGTTATACCATGCCGAATTGAGGGAACTATATATGGTAAATATAATCCAGGTTATAGCATTGTGATGAATAAGATGGGTGTGTAAGATGTGGGATTGTAATGAATGTATCCCTAAATGTTATTAAGCATTAGACCAATGGGTAAGGGGGAGGATTGAGTCTGGACTAATCTGATAGATTTGTGTTTGGATGGGCGTTATTGGGTAAATGTATGTTGCCATTAATTGGTGGTATTGGCATTGAACCTTCAGGTTCATTAAGCCTTTGTCATTATTATTATTATACAAGGAATGTGGGAGTGGGTAGCTCATTGGTAAGGTAATGCACTACTAACTCTAAGGACTCAGCTTTGAATCCGGCTGTGGCAGATAATTATCCGTAGCCATCGAGTCAGCCCTGTGAGTTCAGGAGCCCTTCGGAGTCCACCCAGCCTCATAAAGAAGGTACCCTTAACTGGGTAAAAATCTGTTAGTGAAGTGTGATTCTGACCAAATCACCTCCTTGTACAACCGTTGGTCTAGTAACGGGACTTCCTTACTAAGTACTGCACCTCTGACCCTTCATGGGTTGTAGCAGTACAGATTTATTTTTTTTATACAAGGAATAAGGACAAGTCCAAGTGAGGTAGCTAGGTCTTGTAGAAGATTAAATATTAGCTCTAAATAAACGGATGAATATTTATAATGCACTATTCCTAGGTATCCTGAGGTCCTAAGGTACCCATCTTTAACCTGGAATCAAAATCTTTTGAAACAACTGAGGGGGGAATCCAGAGAATGGCTCTGCTGCAAGTAACCAAAGCCTATAGGAATATTGCTCATAAGGCTGTACAGGACTTAAGGAGAAAGAGGGAGAGAGGAGAGTGAGTATCTCTTGTACCTCTTCTCTCTGCAAGAAGGGGAGACAAAGTATGATTATAACAGACAAGGCTCAGCAGGAAATTTCTTCTGGAGAATCTCCAAGGGAGGATTAGAGAAGATCCAAGGTACATTCTGAGAATAATTTCCAAAGATGGAACATGACAGTGTATATAAAATACAGATCTGTCTAATAAGTACAAAGACCTGGATATCCCGAACAGCATTAAATTCCAGAGACAGAAATGTCTTGGCCATCTGTTGAGGATGGAAGAAAATAGGTTACCAAGGAGGCTTTATGTGGGTAGAGGTACACCGGATGGAAAGAGAGAGAGAGGGAGATCCAAAGGCTGCTGAAGAAATAGTGTACTCCAAGCCATATACCAGATTAAAAATAATGGATGTGAGGAATAAATGAAAAGCAGGAGTTGAAAATGCCACAGGCTGGTATATGTGTCTGTTGAGCTAAGAAAAGAAGAAGACGATGAACTCCTACCTTCCACACTTTTGCAGAAATCTTTTATTATCCTAATCATGTGGTCCGAACCTTATCTAGCCTCACTTATTCGTACAATCCTTCTTAAGATTGAAATGGCTGTGGCCTATTGATCTCAAAAATAACTGATTCCTGATAAGAGATGGTTTTATCAAGTCTTGAGTACCTAAATATTGTGTTCTTACACCAATACAATTGTGTTCTTACACCAATACAATTGATGAAGAAAAGCTAGATCTGCTGTTGTCCTATGTTTTTCTTCACATGTGGTTTGAACTTGGCTACGGATTTAGATTTAAAAAAAAAGAGGCAGGATTTTATTTTATTTATTAAATTTCAAGAATCGGGAGTATCGGGGTATTAAATATTACCTCTAACATACGGTCATAAAAAAAAATACCAATAAAGCAATATTTCATCAAAATAATTAATATCTTATCAGAATACTTATAACTGATTCCTTTTGTGTAAATAGCAACTAATTTTTTTTTTAAAGTTAAATCTTCATTCATTTATAATTACTGATTACCTGGTTTTTTAATTTGTTTTTATTATATTGTCATTAAAAATAAATAAAAATAACTTACCAGTATTTGTTTTACTGTTACAATAATCAGTCAGGAACTTTTCTAATGTGAACCTCGGTAAATGAAGATTTTTCACAACTTGCACCGGATCTCCATCTTTCCAGAGAAATACCAAGTCATCTGTTGTCCAACCATCTGTAACCATTATGATCTTAATTAAAGATTTTGATTATGATGATTTAAAATCCATGATTTTTCACCAAAGTTTGAAAGTTTTACGAAGTAATTAGATTGCTTAAAATTATTTCTTCAAATGATTTCACTCATTATACTACTTTGAAATGAAATTAATCCTTTCATAGATATGTAAGTGAAAACAAAAACTGAATGCTGTCATAAGAACCATATAAACACGAAAAAACTTATTTATAAATTCTATTTATTTTTTCATTGCTCTCCAACTTTATATGTTTTTTTTTAACTGGCTCTAGACTCTGTGAGGGAACAAGCCCGCCAGAAAATTTGACCACCAGCCATCTTTTTACTGTGCAGTTGCTCTCCAGCATCATCCACTACCGTCAGCCCAACGAAGCCTCGGTGTACCGTCTTATCTCCATCTGTGCAAGCTTCTGTCTAGTATCCTCCTCAGGACATGGTCCTCGGCCATTATTGTTAGATGTCCAATTCACTGTAGTTGACTTGTCAGCACCATTGTAGGGGGTCATCAGCCATAGTACTCCATCATTATTTACCATCCCATAGATTCTATTAAAGATTTGGTGCTCAAACCTATCAAGAGCCTGTTCCTGACTTCTAGGGAGTGCCCAATCCAATCAATCCATAAGTCAGCACGGTCTAATGAGAGTTTTTTAAAAGTATGCATTGGTAGTCCTAGATCCCTCTCTGCTTCTAAGATGCCTTTGGAGTCCATGGTAGGACCTGCTTGCAGCCATTATCCAACAATGGACTTCGGGATTAATGTCATTTCTGGAGTTCACTCCAATATAAAGTTCCACTCTTGAAACATTGTCAAGTCAGTCTTGAAATGTGTGAATAAGTGGTGAGTACTGATCCCAAACTCCTTTGCCCTCTTCAATAAAGTTCTAAGAGAGAACATCTGATCAGTGATAGACTTCCCTTGCATGAATTCTATTTGATAGCAGCCTATTTTATTTTGGATAAACGGTAGAAGTCTCTCAAACAATATCCTTGAGATCTTGTAGGCCACTGAAAGCAGGGAAACTCTTCAATAGTTTAGTTCGATAGTAGAACATCCCCTTTTTTGAGTAAAGGGATATAACTGTTTCAGACCACAAACTGAAAAATCCCTCTTCTAAATGTCAATAGGATTTCTTTGATCACTCTCAGTAAGGTTTCTTTGCATGAATTCCATGTCTGGTTTATATCATCGGCATGGTCTAGAGTCCTCAATTCATGACTATTGGCAAATCACTCTTTTATCTCTGGCTCACTGAGTTTCAGGGTGGCAAACTTCTTGGTACAATCTTCCTCCTGGCTTCGTATGATAGAGATTCTTGTCCAGATTGTGACATTCAAGAAGTGATGACACTAATCAAGATTCACTCCTCTGTAGATTTATACATCCTTCAGGCTGACTACGTGTTTTGCGCTAACCAGAACAAGGTCTATTTGATTGGTAGTCACCATGTGCTTGCTAATTGAGTACTACTGATAACCAGGCCTTATGCCGAAGTGAAATTGACCATTCTGGTCCCGTTATCATTCTTTACTTTATGGATAATGTGGTGGGTGAGTTGATGGTGATAAAACTATAGTTGAAGAAATTTTCTTTTATGTGGAGACAGCATATTCTTGGGTCAATTGGTCCCACAGTAACATCCATACTTTTTCTACATAATTTAATGAATTATCCATAAAATTACCATTTAAGTAATAATAAACACGACAAATTAATAGATAAAGTCAAGGACTTACAACTCGCCATACGAAGTGAACAAATTTGACGATCCAAAGGATAAAGTTTCAGGTTCATAGGACAGGAAAGGGTGAGCGAAATTCTGAAAATACATAAGATTCATATAAGTTTCTTTCATGTACAATAAATATAATTTTATGTAACATATATCAACAAATATTCAGTATTTTTACAAGAGATAAATACTATATTTCATATTACCTTATACTATAAAGTACTGCTCCATGAGGAAATATTCTGATGTACACATTTGGCATAATTATGTTATGAAAATGTCCTTCCTTTTCATTAGAAAAGAATAGATCTGGCATCCATACCCTGTTAGATTCTGTCAGCGTCAGATATTTAATTTTTCCTAAAAATTAAAGAATAGTCTTTAATTAATTTTTCTCTATTCTACTTTCATTTTGTATTAATTGTAATAAAAAGGCTGCACAAAATTTCACTAATATTCTTTTTCTCTTCAACACCATGACATTTTGGCTAGAAAGCCATCAAGTATTCTAAATAATTTTTAGTATACTCGATACATACATAAGAAGTGAATAATTTTTTAGTAATGAAATGAATGTTTTGTTTTTTAAAATTTTATTTGACTTCATTACTTCTTATTTTGAATAAGAATTTATTTGATTTTGTTTGTATATTTTATGTTGTATAATATTATCAGCAACTAATAGGTTTTTAAACACAGTAGATTTTTTCTTTTATTTGACTTTTGTACTTATTTTATTTTTTATTTAGAATAAGAATTTTTTTCTTTATGTTTGACCGATATTATATTATATATATTATACTGTGCATTATATCATTAGAAGTCTTCTTACTTGTGAATTGATTATTTTTTTTTCTAATTTGTTCTTCTTTTATTGTTAATAGAGGATAAGGATTTATTTTATTTTATTTACAGATTTTATATTTATTTATATTGTAGATAATCTATAAATTAAGTTATTTTTATTTTTAGTTTCTAGGTAGATTTGTTCTCTTTTAATAAACTAGTTTATATTTATGTTATTCTGAAGGGACCCTGTCCCAGAATAAAATTTATTTTCTATCTAAATAAATGAACTCACTTAAATTAAATTAAACAAGTCATAAATCAACAAACAAAACATGATATTCCATATTTTAATTTTTTTTACATATGATAGTAATTATTGTTCAGGCTAGATCTCATCATTATTCTTTTCATAATTTAAAATTAATGATGGTCATACATTGAAATATTTTTTTATCTTATGGTTTTTGTAAAATCATGGTAACTATATTGTAAGTTAATTGATTTATGACTTGTTTAATTAAATTAAAATGAATCTGTTTTATTAATATGCCTGATGATGTCTTAGCCGAAACATCTTGTTATTTAAGGGGAAAAAGTATACTGGTGAAATTTAATATAACCTTTTTATTATAGTTTGACACTTTTCACCTTGAAACTAAAAAAAAAAAATTATATTAATATTATTCTTGCTTTACCTCCAAAGTCATTAAATTTGAGCCTTTCATCTGTCCACTGTTCTCGAAATGTTAGCTGTACACTGTATTCCTGTAATAGCAAAGATACCCAAGGTATATTTTCATTGGTAATAAAGAAAAAATTCAATCTAGTTTTAATTTTAATCAAAGAAATTATATTTCCATCGTTATATGTTCCTTGGGAACTTACAAGAGATACTAAAAAAAGTCTTTTTTTTTTGGAATTTAGATCTATTTTTTAAAAGATTTTTGAGGTGTGGTTTGTTTATCAGGTTATTTGAACAAAAAAGTATGAAATTGATACCACATTAAAAAATAGAGACAAATATACAGAAAAATTTTCATTATAGATTTGATGTTCATAATAATTTAAATAAATCATGTTTTTTTCCAACTTAAATCCTAATGGAATTATAATTTCATTTATTTATTAAAAAGCAATTAAACGCCAATTCATTTTTTAATTTTCATTCTCAATGTTAGTCAATAAAAAAAAGCTTCATTTTAGTTAAGCAAAATAATTTTCAATTTATTCAAAGCTTTTCATTATAAAATGTAAAGTATTTAAATATATTATATTGCTGAATCAAAACTGAATTATTTGAGAAATTTAAATTTTTCAGTTCATCATATCTAAAAAGAAAGATGAATGGAATTCTTCCAAAGAGAAAGAAGTTAAATGAACCAACAAAATTGTCTAATAAATATCTTAGATATCGTTAAGTGACAAAGTAAAATCCAAATAAATGATGAACTAAAAAATTTCTATTTATTTTATTCAATACTATTCCAATCTACCTGTTAGATTTATGAGGAGTTTATTTTCAAAATTGCTTTGATGCGACTCTGTAATTTTCCAAAGTTGATCATTAAAACTTTTAAAGTATGATTTCTTCTTCTTTTTAATTTTAGTTACTTTCTTCAGAAGAAAATTTTATAAGAAAAAATATGTATAAAAAATAAAATTTAATTTGTTTTAAAGTACCATAACCTGGGGTTGCTTGGACAAAAGGTTGCGAGGTTGGGTGTGTTTTTCTCCCCAGATTCATTTAACTTTCCCTCTCCCCCCCCCCCCCAAAGTCTACCAACTTTACCTTTAATTTTAAATTTTAATTTTCCTGATAAATGTTACCTTAGGGTAAGAAAAGAATAAATAATAAAAAATCTAGTTAAGGTTTATCTTATTTTATAATAAATAAATAAAATATATTTAATATTTTCTTTAATTAGTTGTAAAATATAAAAGAATAGGCTTAACTTATTTTTAATAAAAAAAAAAAAAAAGATACAAAATAATATTTGACAAACATATATTTAATATTAAATAGTTTACTATTTATGTAACTAGTTCAAAGTAACAATTTTGAACAAACTAAAACTGAAATAAGTAAAAATTCATTAAATTGACATTTGGAATTAATACTTAACAACAGTATATTAATAAGTTTACAAAATTTTGGCCTTTCAATCCATCTTCAGGTCCAAAATCTAAATATTTATGAACATACTATGAAAAACAATTCCCCCCCCCCAAAAAAAACCTTAAAAACATTTACCCTAAAATGTACCCTAGAGGGTAAAAAAAACAACCTAAATTTATGGGAAGATCCCCCAACCTGTCCAACCTATTTGAAACCTACTGAAAAAATTGGTAGGAAGATATTCAAGTGACCTAGATGTAATTTAAAACCTTTTTTCATTGAGTCCAAGTAGCACTTATTGCATTCAAATAACCTAAAATTATGTTACCAATAACAATTTCGAAACTAAACTCCTTCTATATTAAATGCTATTTATCTTTATATTCTGTGTTAATTATGCCTTCATCAGATATCTAAAGAAATCAATTACAATACTCTGTGGTTTCAATTAGTATTCTTACTTATTTTGTTTATTTAAATACTATCTTTTCTTTTATTTATTTTCTTAGCTTCATATTTTGAAAAGCTGGTTTTGAGAAAAATAACAACTTATTAATTTTTATTAATATATTCTTGTTTGAGAGTGGTTTAGTTTATTTAAAAACAAATTTGATCCTTTCTTTCTCAACTTTATTCTTTTTTAAAGGCCCTTTTAAAGTTGCAAATGTAAATGAAAGAAAGAAGTGGATTATAAAAATTTTAAATTTAAAAAGGAATTATATAGAAAAAGTTATATGGGACAAAGGCATTGTTTAAAAAAGATTTTTAAATTTTTTTAAGATTTTAAAAAAGAAAATGACATCAAAATGAAGGTATCCTTGAAAATGACCTGAGGGTCGAAATGTTGGAAGGTTTGTAAAGAATAAAGTTGAGAAAAAAAGGATCAAATTTGTTTTTAAATAAATTTTTTAAAGATTTTTTTGTAGGGGGTCGTAAATAATTATATAAAATAAGCACTTTCAGGGAAAATCACACCTTTAATATTTCAAGTAATTTTTGCTAATTCTCAATTTATATTTCTATCCACTATTATGCTTTGCTATTTGTAATTGATAAGATTTATTATAATTCCACTTGGTTAGTGCACACTGAACCAGAGGAAAAATAAGACATATATAAAAATATTTGCAATTGAAAAATAAGTGGGGTGTGTTTTTTGAAGTTATGAATTTTTTAAGGGAACCATATTTTTATTGTATTGATAATTAATCAATTTTTGGGGACTTTCAAACAAGGGAACTAAGAGAAAACACTTATTGGTCTAGACATCCCTGCTTAGACCTGCTTGTTCTTGGACTTAGGGTTTCATCTCAGGCTGACATTCGGTAGTGGTTTCTTATTAATTTTAATTTTTATGATTTTATTTTTTCTTCAATATTTTCTATGCATTCCCTGTTATGTATATAACATTTGTTAGAAGTTATGTTAGTACAAAGATTCATCTTAAGCATTAGTTAAAAATATTAAATTTTTTGGTAAAATACCAGTCTTTAAAAAACTTTTTTTTCCCGATATTTTCAGTATATTTGTGCGTAAAAAGTCTATTTCCCATGATATTCAGAATAATGATGCTCTTAAGTGGATCCTAGCTACTTTTATGATGTTTTGAAATTACAGTATTATATTAATTTCTATTAGATATCTACTGAGGATTTGATCTTATATATGAAATATAAATTATGGCTATCATGTTTTCATTAATTATTATTATATATTATAGTTTTACTCTTATACTACAATATCTGCTAAGAGACTTTTATTTTAATGATTTCTGAATCTGTCGAAATTAATTAAAATTTGATTTGTAGTTCAACCTTTAGTCAACTTCACAAGTATTTTTACTATCAATTTCAAATCTGTCAAAATAATAAGTAAAATGCCTAATTTAAGTCTACCAAATGAAAGTAAAAGAATCAATAAATAAGGAATATAGGATGTGGTCGAATGTTAAATCATTTTTTACTCAAAATATAAAATATGTTCTTACAAAATCTGTGAAGTTGAGCATCGAATGAAATGAAAAGAATCAATAAATAAGGAATATAGGATGTGGTCGAATGTTAAATCATTTTTTACTCAAAATATAAAATATGTTCTTACAAAATCTGTGAAGTTGAGCATCGAAATAATTAAAGTATTTTCCAATATCAAAGAAGAAAATATTACAAAGCTTTAAATTGTCATAGTAATGCACTCTTTACATGAACCACTTTTATTTTGTGATAATAAAATAATTTATATGGATATTAATGAAAAAAGTTTTATGAATGAATGTATACCTACATTTTAAGTTGAGTTTTTGCTTAAAAAATAGCTTATTAGTGAAAGCAAAATTAATTTAAATTATGATTTAATAATAGTCAAAGTTTAGAAAAATACATTAAAAATTCATTTTTGATTATTTTGGATTAAATAAAAGTCTCTTAATAAGATATAACTAAACCTTATGAATATTTAGAATCATTGAGAATTGACAAAAGAATTTTTATTACGTGTTAATTTTATATATT
>NW_027110907.1:197387-216787 GCF_000696795.3 Halyomorpha halys
TTTTTAATTTGATGTAATTTTAAAACATATTCTTTGGTCCATTCTCTCTTGATTAAAGTTACTATGAATAAATAATAAAATACTATAATTGATGATAGATTGTATGTCATATCAAGAAGGGGATGGTCTGGCCAGCGATCAGAAATAACAATTAAAACATATTAACTGTTTTCATTAGTAATAATATGGGGACTGTTAGAAACAGTTCTGAACTTGATTTTTTTACTGCATCAAATACATGTCCTACAATTTGATTATTAGTATATGAAATATATACTCTAAATGTATCCATCAATTTTCTTGTTGTCAAAACATTCATACGTACAACTCTGGTATAGCATAAGGGATTAGTATTAGTAACTATTTATAATAGTAGTTACTACAAAGTTTTAATCGTTATTTTTGACTGTTATTTGGACCCTTACCTTCTTGATATTAAAATAATGTATTAACTATACTATTTTTTTTGTAATGTCTAAATTAATGTTATAAATTGAGGAGTTATTTCTAAGTATATTTAAAGTAAAGGTTGGAATTTTTCACTAAATAATTTCTGTTTTGGTTTATACATTTTACATTTCGACAACCTTTTCTTTAAATGAACAGACCTGAAAGGTATTTATTATTACTATGTATGCGTATTGCAAACATTGTGATCGAACAATAGCAAAATAATTTTACATCTAACTACTTTCAAGATGCTTTATAACACTTATTAAACACATATAACTACATTACAAAACATTGTGCAATACACGAACAGGCATTTTGATATGCAACAAACATAACATCATATTTCGCTTATGCAATAGGGAATAGTATATCAACGGCTTACCTGTGTCGGTCACTTGTCTTTCAATATATTAATTTCGACAGATTTACCTTTCCTTTTGATTCGATTCCTCGAGTGATGCATTTAAAATTATAACGTTTTTCTTCAATTCTATCACATGACATTTTATTAACTTATTAATTAAAAAGCTGATTTTTTTTTTGTTCATGTGATAGTATGATCCAGTGATACCTTTGAATCATACTGTCACATTCAGTTCTAAGCATAGCAATCAGGTGTAAGGGTTGAGTTGGTGAGAAAATAGTGAGAGGGGTGACACTAAAATAGCTGTTGCACATATTGTCTCAGATCTATACTCTTTTAGAGGAAGGTGAAGAAGGATTTTAGGAAAGAGATATCATGCGTTTATTTTGGTATAGTAATGTATACTAAAATGATGATGTAATGTAGCATTATATTCAGATGTAGTGTTGTATGTTCAGTTATAACCATACTATTAGTGAAATGAAGGGGAAAAAAATCATCATATTGTTACTGAATTGAAGGAAAAAAAAAATTATTTTTCAATATTATATTCAATTGGATTAAAAATAAAAATCATACCTTCACACATCTACACCATCAATTAGTGATGTTTCCAATAATTATTTGTTAATTATCAAATATTAATATGTCTTTATTATGAACAACTTTATTATTGTTAATTCTTTTTTCTTTAATGGGATTAATTTTAAAGTTATTAATTATCAATCAGAATGATAATTCAAAACAGCTTGTCCAAGAAATAAAACAAACAACTCCTTAAGGCCACATTAAACCCGCATTGTCAAAAACAAACTAAATAATAATAATTTTTTTAAAAATTTATTTGTAACAAATTTTGTTTTATTCATAAATATATGTTTTGAACATTTTAGTTACATTTCAGTCATTTTACCTGAGCTTGCACTGATGACTAGTACTGCCATGGAGTAGTATTTGTGAAACCAAATAATTTAAATTTTATGAATGGGTTGAAAAAGCATTGTAGAAAAAAGTTTGAAACTGACAAACAGTAAAAGGTCCAAAACGTTACTAAAATGTTGAAAAAAATATATTTATGTATAAAATAAAATTTGTTACGAATAAAATTAAATAAATTTAAAAAAATGCATTCTTATACAATTTTATTTTTGTACAGTATGGGTTTAATGTGGTCTTAATATGGAATTCAATTTCCCCAATCATTTTTATTGATAATCAATAGGTTCATATAAACAGTAAAACTTCTGCATAATGGACACCAATGGCTAAGGATACTTTGTCTGTTGAGCACAGGTGCACAGGTAATAAGGGGGAAATATAAAAAGAACATAAAAATGAAATAATAGAATTATGTACATCTTGTTGCTTAAGATATGATGACTTTGATAAGTATGAAAAAATGAATATGATCTTTATACTATTTAAAAAATAATCAATGGATCAATTTAGTTACATCTTGTCATAACCATTGTTTTGTAGGATACCTACATAATGTTTTTCTGACTTCGAGAATTCTTTTAAAATGTCTCAAAAATGATGCATTGAATTTTTTTTTTGTTTAAAGGTTTTTCGGAGTTACGCGGTGTAACAGCTAAAGTGATGATGTGTATTTAATTTTCAAAATAAACTTTTGATAGAAATTAAAATTAAGATCAAATAAATGGAAAGAGTTTCTCAGAAAATGAGGGAAAGTTTTGAATAAAACAATCAAGACAAAATAACAAAGCTTAAGTTTTATTTATTTAAAGTGCTCCTTCAATATGGTTTTTATTATTATTATTATTGGCACGACAGACCATGGAGGTCTAAGGCCTCATGCGATATACTTAGGAAATACATCGTGCGTTTCATGACGTTGTTTTCCTAGGGTGGGTTCGTCACTCTCACGCCTATATTTGTGAGTGCCACCCATTGGCTAATGGGCCTCACAAATACCCGGTGGGAGGTTGTGAGTGAGTATTGTATAATTATATGCTTGAAAAAATCCTGGATAGGGCCGGGACTCGAACTTCCAACCTTTAGGTGGCAGACAGGCACGTTACCATGCTGCTACCGTAACCCCCAATATGGTTTTTAATACTATTTAAAAAATAATCAATGCTACAATTTAGTAACATCTTGTCATAGTCATTGTTTTGGAGGATACCTACATAATTTTTTTATGACTTTGAGAACTCTTTTAAAACGTTTCAAGAATAATGTGTTGATTTTTTTTTTTTTCTGAATGGTTTATAGGTTTTTTTGTCTGAGTGATGCAGTATAACAGCAAAAGCGGCAATATGTATTTTATTTTCAAAATAAACATTTCACATTTAATAGAAATTAAAATTAAGATGAAATAAATAAAATAAACAGAAAGAGGTTCTGAGAAAATGAGGGAGAGTTCTGAACAAAACAACAAAGCTTCATTTTTATTTATTTTAAAACAAAGCATATTTTTTAAATTTAATAAAAATCATCAGTAATTTGACAAATGATTTAATTTATAGTTAATGACTATTTGCATACGTACATAAAATTTGTAAAATAAACATTTGTCAAATTTAAAAAAGAATTTTTGGAATGTTCTTATTTCCCTCACTTAAAAATTCTGGTAATATTGTCAGCAAAACAAGTCTGTTTTTCACGTAAATCTTGTTCAGATTTAGCGATTATTTATATCAGTATTTTATCTCTGGAAATTTTAATTCAATTTTGAGTTATTTTTCAAGCTTATTGATTTTTTAAGCTTTCATTTCATATAGTATAAACGGTTTAAAATCTAAATTGAAGAATGAATTATTTATAAGTTATGAAATTTTATTTTGCTCGAAACATTTGCTACCAAAGAAAGTCTTAAGGTTTATTAATGGTTATTTAAATTAAATTAAATCTGTACCATTACAACCCATGAAGAGTCATGGGTGCAGTACTTTATCAGGAAGTACCGCTACTAGACCTAAGGTGATGCAAGGAGGTGATTTGGTCAGAATCAGATTGTTACCTAATTAAGGTTATTCACTTAGTGAGGCTTCGGTGAACTCCAGAGGGCTTCCCAACCCACAGGGATGGCTCACGGCTACAGTGAAACAGAAAATAATAGTCTGCCATAGCCAGATTCGAACCTGGGTCCTTGGAGTTAGTAGCATAGTGCCTTACTACCCACTCCCAATTTAGCTGGCTAGCTGGTGTTAGAGAGTCTAGATTTGGCAGGGCAAGGGTTGGTAGTCTCTATGGTGGCTTTTGTAATTTGTGTGGTTTTATTAATAGCTCTGGTAAAAATTTAATTTCTATTGAAACTATAGATACAATGATTCTCTCAGTTTATTTGAACTACATCATCATTTTGCAATGTGACCCCACTTGCTTAACTTAAAAACTTCTAATATTATTCAAATTATCAAATTTGGAAGGGATGTCTGTTCTAATCCTAAAGATTTTGAAAAAATTTATCTGTAACTTTATCAGATTTTCATTATTTTAAATTTGTTATAGGATAATTTTTTATTTTCCTTTTAGTTATATATATTTTTTGTGAAGTTATGATTGTGCATATTTAATTATATACGAATCAGTATCCATTTCTCTTCAAATACAAAGTTTTTCAAAGAAAATATTTTTTTTTATTCAGTATATTTATTTTATTTTTTATGAGCTATAAAAATTGTTTTAAACTTTTTCAGATTTTTTATTTTATTTGATTCTTTGGTAAATTTTTTTTTTTCTCTTTAGTGACATATTTTTATTATAAAATTATTTACACAAATATATATTTGATGTAGGTATATATTTTATTTGATAAAACATAAAGCTTGTTTTTTCTGTAAATCTTGGTTGTATGTATACAATTTTTAAATAAACCTCTGGTATACAGTTACCCAGTTTTCATTATTTTATCTGATAATTATTGTATTTGTATTTTTTAAATGAAAATATCATTATTAGACTTATTATATAAACTTTCCTTTTTTATATTATTTAATATTGATTTATGATTCATGAATCCAGTTACTGTTAAACAATGTTATAAATATAAGGAGTGCCTTTGAAAGTAGCATTGGTATCAGAACAACCTCAGACATCCATTCATTGGTAAGATTAATTGGCAGGTAAAGCCAAGTGGAAAGATTTAGGTCATGGCTTCCTTAATCTACTGCCATTTCTACTATGACAGTTATAAACTGATTAATCACCTGTATAGGAAGTTTTATTAATGCCTCGTAGTTTAGCTACTGCGAAGAAATTGATTTTACATCCAATAATGTTCATGTTTTAACTATCAATGATTGAAATAATATATATTCATTAAAATTTTGTTTGGTAATTAAAAATATGTTATGTTCAAAACATGAAATGTAATTTTCTTCTTCATATTTTTTCCCCTAATAAGATGGCTTTTGCTACAATATCTAAAGAAATAAGATGATTTTTATTTAACTGATTATACTTGGTACAAATTTAGAATTTGATCATTTTGCAGAACGAATACATACAGCCAACGAGCTCTTAGGTGACCAATCGTAATTAGGTTATCTACTGTATCTCCGTTTACCAAAAAAATTGTTATAGTTTGAATAAAATTAAATCATTAAGTAAATTTACCTGTTGGGCTGAGGATATAAAACAAGAAAAAAAATTAAATTCAAACTTTTAAAACTACATCTCCTTCAATGTTATTGTGAAACGTTGATGATAAGAAAAATGCCTGAAAGCTAACGTAGGGTTTTAAAAGAATTATACAAGGCCACTCATTGGTTACTATTATTACTGCTAACTGGGATGATATCAGAACTATGTATTATTATTTGATACATAAATAACCCTTAAGATTTTTCATCAAACCTTATTTGGTCAATATAGTTTGTTTAAGAAAACTGTGCACATATATGCATAAATTATCACAGCAAACATGATAAAATTAACTCTAATATATACTTTGACATCAGTCATGTTTTATGAATTTTATTGTGAAACTATCACAAATATTAAGAAATTGAAATGGAACTCTTAGAGGGCATTTTTGAATATATAGGAATCTTTTTTCTTTCAAAAACATAGCTTGGGTACTTTTAGACCCCTTCCAAAAAAAAAATTTTTTTTTTTAAATTCAACAAAATCCTAATTGGAAACTCGTGGTATAAGATGTATTACTAAAAAAAATTACTTTCAAACTGGTAAATATTAAAAATATTGGGTGATACAAAATTGTATTTCTTATAATAATATTTTGTAGAATGACTGAACAATATTATATTAAAGAATAATATTTCAAGATAAAATTTAGCAGTGGAATGAGAAAATGCGTAATATTCTATTTATACACATTTATAAACGGTGCAAAAGTTAACTCACTTCACAATAATTATGAAAATTTAGTGTATAAAGTGCATAGGTTTAAAACTATGAAGTATATGAAATGACAGTAATTTAGTTAAATTTTTTTTTAGATGAAAAGTTGCTCATTTTTTTGTACGGCTCTCTAAGCCATTGGTACCCAAAGTGGTTACCACAAGCGAATGTTACTTTCTCAAAATATTACAAAAAAAAAAAAAAAAAAATTAGAATTAAAATAGCAAATATACAGTGCATTCTGGGATTTACTTTGTATGTTTTTTGTTTTTTTTCTGATTTTCATAAACACTCAAAGGCTCTAAGAATAATTATGGAGACATTTTTAAGCTTGACAAGGGTGCCACAAACTTCTTTTATCCCAAAAAGGGTGCCACAATTTTTTTTTAGCCCAAAAAGCATGCCATGATGAAAATAGTTTGGAAATACCTGCCTAAAACATGTGGAAGGAACAAATTTAAGATCCTATTCATCAATGCTTTTTTTTTTTTCATACCCTCCTATAAAATTTAAATTTGTAATTGGTACGTACATATGGTGAGGTGTGCCATATGTACAACTGGCTACAAGGATACCTTGGCATTATAAGATATTCATTACTCTGGTCTCCCTTCAAAACGAATAAATCTTTCGCCTTTCTTTTTATTCATCAACGTATGGTTGGAATTGGTATAAATAACTTCATAGAGTTCTAGGACACCATGAAACTTGTATTTAGTGAGATGCATGGTATTCAGAAAAAAAAATTAAAAGGTATAAAATAAATAATTAAAGTAATGAAATATTTTGCACATTAGAAGGTTTTCTTCTTACATCAGGTATTTTTGTGAAAAGTCCTTTGTTTGAGGAAGATCACTCTGAATACCATAAGAAGATACTGCCACCTATTGGAAAATCCAAGAAATAGTTAGGTCGCTGGACCCAATTGGTCTGAAAAGGTTCACAGTCTCTCCTCCTGAGCAACATCATTTCTTGCTTATCATCAGCATACAGTATGAGATAAGAAAACGAGAAGGATAAATATATTCCATAGAAACTTCAATAGTCCATCACCAATTAAAACTGTAATATCATTTATTATTGTATGTAATCCCATAAAATCAGTTATTTTGTGTAACTCTTTTGAAAATAGAGGTTTTATTTTCACTTGTCACTATGCTTAATTTATTTCAAATCCATTATAAATACAGTCTACACCATTCATATCAGCGATAGCAAATCAATTATAATTAATTTGGGTGATACCTCCCAACATTATACCAACAAGTAACCCCAGGGAATATCTGAATGAAACAAGTTCTGTATTTCACTATTAATGTCTATATTTCACGAACATTTTTGACCAACCTTTTGATGCTCTGATACCTTTTGATGCTTTAATAATTATTTTATAATTTAACATAAAATACCTAAAGTAGTGTAAATTATAAAATATTTTAATTTATGACAAAATATGATTACAAATCAAAAGGAGAATGTGACTAAACTACTAACAAACTTATTGCAACAAATGCAGTATGCCTCCGAACTGCCAGTATTGCAACAACAATACACTTACCCATATCTTTCAAGAATGCCCATATTTCACATCACATCTCAATAGCTCAGGATTAAACCCAGATATTTCAAAAACCCTTAGAGACAATGATGAAACAATAGAATTAGTGTTTTACTTTTTAAAATCAGAAGGTTTACTGACAAAAATATAACACTGAACAGAAAAAATAATAATAATAATTACAATAAAATAAATAATAATAATATATAATAATCAAATTTAAAAAGAAAAAAATAATAAAATTAATCAAATATAAGCAAAATTAAATAAGGTATAAATGGCGTTGATGGCCAATGATGTTTTACGCCACTAAACAAAAACAAACAAACAAACTAATAACAAAGGTTGTTGATCCTGGAGATGTGAGAAGAGCACCAGAAAATTGATGAAAAAATATATATGAAATAATAAACAGGAAATACAAATATACCTTGTACAAAAAAAAAAAAGTAAATATTTCTGTTATGTAGGTAAATGAAAAAAAAATTATTATTTTTAAATGTACTTGACTGTAAATGTAAGAGATGATAGTTGTCAGGCAGTCAAATTGAATACCTAGGAATTTAAAAAAAATAATGTTTTTTCGCTACAGCACCCTTCTTGAACTAAACAAAATTCATGGCTCCCTTGTTGGCCTAAAAATATTTTGCAGCACTCTTATCGAGCTAAAAAAAAATGCTGGCACAATTATCCTCATAGCGGTTTAATACATAAGAAAAGAAGAAAAACTGATGTGAAGTAAATTCTGGAATGCACTGTTTATTTGATATTTTAATTTTATTTTTTGGAAAGTTTTGATAAACTGGCATTTGTTTGAGGATTCCCATTTATATGTTTGGGGTACCACTGGATGCCATGTCATCCACTTTGGGAACCACTGTTCTAGTGTATTATTCACAGCTTTTTTGAAAAATATTGTGAACTATCTTCAAACAACGTTTTATATGGAAGATCGCTGATTGATCGTGAGTTATAATAAAAGGAAAATAGTCCAGGTGCGTTCAAAGAGAAGCTCAAATAGTAATTCAACTATTTATATTGAGCCAATGTTTCGCCTCATGTTACAGGGCTTCATCAGGGCTAAAAATAATATGAACACTTAAATAATGTAAATATAAATGAACAAAGTAAATGAAAAATTAAAAAGATGTAAAATGTAAAAATTACTAATTTAATTTAAGCCAAAATAAAACCAATTTATTTAAGGTTTTAGACTATTTAATTGTCTAAAAACTTTTATTATTCTCATATAATTTTTAAATTTTACATCTTTTTAATTTTTCATTTACTTTGTCCATTTATATTTAAATTATTTAAGTGTTTGTATCTTTTTTAGCCCTGATGAAGCCCTGCAACATGGGTCGAAACATTGGCACAATATAAATAGTTTAACCACTATTGGAGTTTTTCTTTGACCGCACCCAGATCTTCCTTTTATTAGCGTTTTATGTGGTTTTAATTGTTGTATTCATTTCTTAATTTCAAGCAACATTGTTGCTTTAAATGGTGAAATCAAAATTCAATATATTTTACATTCTTAAAAATAAACTTTTATATTTATTTTTCGGTTTGAGTGAATTAAGAAAAAAAAAAAATAATATTCTTGAATATTTACTAGGAAGATTATTAGTTATATATTCGGCTGCTCTAGAGAAGAAGATACTTCCTATGGAGTAAATAAAACATCTTTATTCCATTTGACAACGTCTTGGGGTATTCTCATTTCAGTTAACGTAATCCCTTATTTACTCTATCCATTTTTTAATCAAATCTCTAAATTAATGAAATTGATAAAATAAAATAGTTAAAATGAGTACATTTTTAGCTTTACAAAGTTTGGATTAAAAAAATTGATAGCAATAAGGGATAATAAGGGATAATATTACAAGAAAATGGGGGTTCCCCCGAAACTTTGTTACATGTAATAAAGATATTTTGTATATTCCATAGAAAGTATCTTCTTCACTATATCATCCAAATATATAAATAATAATAATGAACCAAAATTATGGATATTAGGTAAATAGTGAAGGAAAGGATGACAATTCCATGCTTTCAAGAAATAGTATAATAAATGATTCATACATTTTATAATAACGTTTGTGCCTGCCGATTAAAAAGGTAGGAGCACATGGGAGAAGAGTTAAGATTCTGACTTTACCAACATACAGCATATGGCAAATGAAATTTCACAATAGAAAAGAAACACATGACGATACTGACACAGCCAAAAGTAGACTCTCAATTTTAACTTTGACCACAAAATAATTATAAAAAATTCAGCCTATAATTGTTGACAAGTGATTGGTTTTACTAATTCATTGTGTGTGAATTAATTTGTCGATGTGCTAATAAAACGCATGCATTTATGGTTATTAGTATATTAAAAAAAATAAATAAAATAAAAAAACTGTACAGACTAAGTGTAATTTTCTAAAAAAAAATAAGGAAATAAAAAATTGGAATATTAATTTTTTTTTTAAGTGTAAAGTATATTAATGTATTGTGTGAGGAAAAATAAGCTAAATCATACCATGCATCTAGGCTGGATTTTTTATTTTATTTTTTGTTTTAGAATCAATTGTGATATTATTATATCAATATATTATTTATACTTAATGATTTAAATTTTTCTTTACATTTTTTTTTTAATTTTTTATCTAGGCCTAAGTCAAAATTGATGAAGCCATCAGTGCAAATTTATTTGATATTTACATTAAAACATATAGCTCATTATTTACAATTCTGAGCCCGATTTATTTTGTTATGAAAAAATATTTAGGGCTCAGAAAGTTATGTCACCGCAACTCACCATTTTGTAATCATCAATTTTGCTGATGGAGCGTAGGAATATGTTGACTTGCACTCGTGTTGCGCCAGCTGCTTCAATACAGATACAGTCAGACACACAGGTTACAAATATTCTACTAGGCTACTATTTTCCTACTTGTGCCCTTAGAGGTTAGTTTATACATACATCTAACAAATATATTTAAATATTTGTCTATTTAATTTAATAATTTTAGACAAGAGATTATTTAAATACAAGGAAACAAACTACTAAGCCAGTCAATGAGGGGAGGGAATGCAGAAGTAAATCGTGGGACGGACGAAATTGAATCTACGGCTTTGTTTGGACTAATTTAGAGCTCGGAGTTCCATAGTTACAACACTGAATGCCTGATAGAACATCATCTGAAGGAGAGTAAATTTGCTAAAATATGAGCCCTGAAAGAGCTATTCAATAGTTCTCAAGATATAATTTATTAAAAAACTAAATTTCATAAAAAATTGTACTAAAAAATAAGTTTACCAGTGATGCGGCAAGAGGGATGTGCTGGGATCTCTTGAGCTCTGCTCTACCCCTCACACGTGGGGGATAGAGTGGGCTCAGGGATCCTCAGGTCGATTGTGTAAATATTGTATATATTATTTTATTATTATGTTATTTTATTTTATTTATTTATTTTTCATACAGATATTTTGATTATGTTCATCTTGTCTATTCTTTTGTTTATATATATTTTAAGAGTTTTTTTTTTATTATAATTTTTTATTTTATTTTATTTATTTATTTTTTTTTCTTCTTTTTTCTTTTATTTTATTTATTTTAGTATGTATGAGATCATTCATCACTATTACCTATTGCCCACAACTGTGTGGCAGATTGTAATATTTATTAATAAATAAATCTAAGACATTTAAAAAAAAAAAAAATAAGTAGTTAGTAATTTTATTTTGCGAAATATCTCAAGAATCATTAGACGTATATTTGTTTGCCAGTCACTCAAATTAAATCTATTTTAATGGACTATCAAGTAGTTCCTGACGTTAAACTTCATAGAAGTAGTAATTTTCATATTTGCTGAAATAAATTTATTTATAGTTGTTCAGACAAATTCTCATGTGCAATATTCATATCATAAAAACTACTACCTCTATTAACTAATCTATAATAAGTTTAATAACCTTCATTTTGAGTGATGGCAGACATCCATATTTTTTATGGTTTCAGAGATATATTTTTTCAAAAATCAAACATTTTATCCGAACAATTAGAAATTAAGATTTTGAGAGTTTATTTTGTCAAATATCATAAAAACTACTACTCCTACATAGATAAATGTTATGAATTATTTTATATTAAATTTCACTAGCTTTAATTTGAGTGCTGACAAAAATTAAACGTACAGCACACAGATTAAAACTAGTTTAATGTACTATAAAGTAGTTTGTACTTACTTCATAGGAGAAGTAATTTTCATGATATTTGAAAAAACAAAATAACAATATGTTGATTTCTAGTTGTTTTTACAACTTTTGATTTATGAAAAACTATATCTCAGAATCCAGCGCCCAAATCAAAGCTAGTTGAATATACTATGAAGTAGTTTATTACATTTATCTCCGTAAAGGTATTAGTTTTGATGAAATTTTCATATGAATATTAAATTTTGTTCAAACAATTAAAAATTTGTCAAACATAAAAACTACGAAGATAATCGTCCTAAATTACTTTATAGTTCATTAAATTAGCTTTTATTTGAGTGCTGGCAGACATCTGTTAATGTAATGGTTTCTGAGATATATCATCCCAAAATAAATTCACTAATTACTGATTTTTCGTAATTTTGTTATAAAATTGTTGCTTTTCGAAAAACTGTATCTCGGGAACTATTTAACGTAAACAGTACTATTAGGGCTCATATTTTAGATAATTTATTCTACTTTAAATGGTGTTATATTCGGTTTTCTAGTATTGTAGGTAGTTTTAAAGATATAGAGCTCCGAATGAAAAATTAATTTTTTAAACAGCCATCATTTTTTATTCCTCCGAACTATGGTTAGGATACTCATTAATTTTGACTAGTAGTTATACATAGTTTTGATAACAGTTATCGAAAATTGGGTGAAATCCGGGCTCTTGTACTATCTGATCTCCCCTCTGCTTACTCCACTTTTGGTGCAGATTTAAAGTTAGCAGAGATGATGAAAAAAGATAATAATTTTCGTTTATACCTCGAAAACAGTTAATATTAGCTTAAAAGAATTTTTAATTATTTATTTTCTACATCTGATGTAGTATACATCATACATATACATATATACAACATGAGAAAAAAATTTTATCTCACCTATCGGTTTATTATTTTCTTTTAGTGATTTATGATGAAGGTCTGTGTGGTGGTCAAAAAATTAGCTCAAAATAGTACGGTATTTATTATGAACGTTAGTTTATTCTCACTTTACAGGGCTTGACAGCAAGTAACAAGAAACTAACAAATATTGTAAACTAGGTTAGGATTATAACATGACATGAACATATACTACAAACTATGTTAAGTATATAAGATGATTTAAAAAAAAAAATGTGAAAATTATATCTTTTAATGCCATCTTGTATTCCTACTATAGCTTACTGTCTATTTTTATGGCAGGTTATAGTCTCAATGTAGTTTACATGTTTTTTATTTTGTTTTTTAGCCCTAATGAAGCCCTAGAAAATGAGGCAAAACGCTGTATAATAAATAGCTTTTTGCACTATTTTGAGATATAATTTTTTTATGGCTATCCAGACCATCTTCCTTTATTAACCATGTTCAGTAATAAACTTCAGTAGTCGACCAAAAAAATAAAAATTAAAATTAACACTCACCCCTTTCTTGTCTGAGATTTGAAGTTTCAAAACCGTAAATTACTATCCCATTTTTTCCTTTTGAAGATGCAAATTATTATGCAATGACTTAATTCTTAAATATTTATTATATCAGGTCTCGGGTTCGATTCAAACTGTAGCAGATGATTGTTCATTCTTTTTATTAAATGAGCCAACTATGTTGGTTCAGGAACTCTCTTGGAACACACCCAGCCTCTATAAAGTGGATCCCTTAAATTAGGGATAAGACCTTTATCTTTAGTAAAAAAGGGTTTCCCCAGTGGAACCGTCCCTCCCTGTTCTGGTACCCCCCCCGGCTAGTGGCTCCTTGGCCAATATTGTAGCCCCCTCTAAAAGCGAACCCAGCCCATCCCCTTATAATGCCGTGTGGCAAAGGAAGGGCTAAGTTCTGTGTGAATATATTTAGATTCCTTTCTACATTGTATTTATACAATAAAAAAAAAAATTATTTAGAAGGTTCACCTCCTTGCTCAACCGTTGTTCTAGAAACCGTACTTCAGCAGTGAAGTTTATTATTATCATTACAACACTAAACAATAAGCAAATACAAAGTATTATTTGTACACCTTTTTATAAATAAAAAGGTGCTAAAATTGAAATATTATTTCGATCTATTTCTTTTTATCGCCTTTGGTCTTGTGAACATAAATCAGTTAGTATTTTTCTTTTCATAAATTCAAAAATATAGGCATTTAAACTTTTAATCGACCACTGTTTTGAAATTAAACGGCGAATGTTAATGTTGATTTCCGTGGACCATCTGAAAAACTAGAAAACATAATATGAAAAAAAAAACAGCGTAGTCTTCAAGTAAAGTCTAGAAGACTTACATTTTTTTAATCCGATTTTTGATTCTACTTATCTTGAAATCTAAAACTTCGTATTTTGAGTGAAAGGGGTGGGGGGGGCATAACCCTATTCGCCATTATAATCTACACTGAAATAGAAAACAGCCAATGATTGGTTCGTTTTCTTCCTTTTCTCTGCCACCCCCCTGAATGGCACATAAGGCTTCAATTTTTCTACCAGCTTGCCCCCTCCATTATGTACTGTCCTCCAAGATTTTGAGAGGCGAGGTTACAAACATTTTTCTTGGTCTATTACAAAAGTTAATTATTGATCATAATGAACCTAAAAGTGAGTAATTTTTTTTTAAATGTGTATATATACTTTATATATGTATATATATGAAGATGAAGATTATTGTAGTTTTAACCAGCTACGGTTTCCAAGATATAAACGAAAAATGTGTTCTTACCATCTCCTAACTTCTGGTTCAGGACCAATATCTAGGGCTTTTAATATGCTAAAATTTAATATACTTGATAAGTTAGTCCAAATAAAGACCTAAAATTAATTCTTACCGTCTGGCCATTTCCATCTACACTCCCTTTTGTGCTTACATCGACTGGACTTTACTAATTATTTATACCTGTAAATGAGCTTAGTGGATATTATTATATATTTTTTTTCAAAGTTCGTGTCGTTTGTGGTGCTCGGTCCTCTTACTTTTGATTTAAATTATTTGTACTTTTTACATGTTTCATAGTTTTTCTATGGGTTGTTTTATTTAATTTAAAAAAATATATATATATTTTTAAAATCATGCCATTTATGTTTTCACGTTCTGAAAATATTATAGAGCAGCTGATATCTATTATTTATTTTTAAAATAAAATTTGAGAAAAAATTATTCTCTCACTTCATTTTAATAAAGTTTAAAAAATAAACTTGATCAATTCTTGCAGTGCAATTTCAGTCATTGTTTGTTAGTTAAGGTCCAGGGATTTGCTAATGCGTTGTAAGGTAGTAGCAAAAATATGTGTGTACAATCATTTCATATTTTTTTTTCATAATCCCATCTGAAGAACCATAATTATATAGATGCAAATGTTACGAAAATGTATATGAGATTACTGATTTAATATATTGATTGTTTGAGAGTGGTTTAATTTATTATTAACACAAACTTCAATGATAAACATTTTCTCTTAACTTTTTATTTTAAAACCTCCAACGTTTCGGCCCTTAGGCCATTTTCAAGGGGACAACCTTAATCATCTATGTCATAGTTCATTAAATTGTCTTTTTTGCAGGCTAATTTCCCATGTCTTATATAGACCACATAATTTCAAGACAAAAAATTATTCCACAACAATTTTCTTTAATAATATCAACATTAAAACAATAAGATATCAACAATTTTATTGTTAAAGGGTTTAAGGAAAAACAATTTTTGTGGAATAGTTTTTGCATTGAAATTATGTGGATTATATAAGACCTGGGCAATTAGCCTGCAAAAATGAAAATTTAATTTACTATGACATCGATGAGTAAGGTTGTCTCCTTGAAAATGGCCTAAGGGCCGAAACGTTGGAAGTTTTTAAAAATAAAAAGTTGAGAGAAAATGTTTATCATTGAAGTTTGTGTTAATAATGTATATGAAATGTTAATTTCTAATAATTAATATGCTCAAACGTGTGGGAAATCGAACAAACATAAAATCAAAATCACTTCTTGAAAATCTTTAAACTCCTTTTAAAAAAATAATGTAGTATACTTGATTGATACGCCTTTATTTTTTATGTTTTTTGGAAATTTCTAAAGAGACTGTAATGTATATCTATTTTTTCCGAACCATCTCTTCTTCAAGGCATAAATCGTCGAGTATCTCTAGCATTTTTTACCATTTGCTTGTATGCTTTGCGGAAAATCTAAAGCATAGAGAGCCAAATCGTATGAAAATCCGATTTAATGCAAAAATCCATCATGATTTGATTATTCTCGATATGGCGAGGAGATTAAAATTTCATGGAGATAACATTATGATGAAACATTATCAAACGAAATTGATTTCTACAACGATTTTTTGGATATTCATGATCTTTAGATTAACCTGTCAAAAGCATATTAAATGGCAAAAGTTGTGTTAAATGGAGAAGTATTTCCTTCTTTTATCATGTTAAAACGATATAACATATAACAGGGGTATTCATGATGTTGTGTTAAGTGTAAAATATTTCACTATGTTAAATGTTATAAGTATAGTAGAATTGTGAGCAGCCCTATTTAAAGTGATGTTAAATGGTAAATGCATAAGAGTTCCAAGTGGATTTTTTGAGAAACTTGTTTTATAACCTTTCCTTCCAAAACTTTATGTTATTGCTTGCTTCTAAGTTTGGATTAAATTAATTTATTACAACATGCCTAAATTGAGTGAAAAAAATTCAAAACAATACTAACACAATCAAAATACAAACTACGAGTAAGTAACCTAACACGACAACCAAATGAAGAGCACAGCTGGTGTATTGCGTGACATCATTCGCTGTTTAACATACCTAGTAACTGACTCTCTACCATGTTATACCTTATATCAGTTTAATATGGTAAATGAAGGAAATATTTCTTCATTTAACATGGGTTTTTCCATTTAACATATTAAACTAAAGATCAGAAATACCCCTAATAGGGGTTTTCATGGTATTTAGTTTAATGCTTGAAGAAGTTTGTCGGGGGGTGCGGTCAGCAAAGAACAACATAAATAAACAAAACCATATTTATGGTTCGATATTCGAATATTTCCCTCCTCGAAGACACAACCCCTGATGAAGACCTGAAACTCAGGTCGAAACGTCGGCATAAAATAAATAAATATGGTTTTGTTTATTTATGTTGTTCTTTGCTGACCGCACCCCCCGACAAACTTCTTCAAGCATTAATCTACGGTCAACTATCTACACCTCAATATTTAGTTTAACATGTTAAAGCGTGTTAAATGGAAAAACTTATGTTAAATGGAGAAATATTTCCTTCTTTTACCAATTTAAAACGATATAACATGTAACATGGTAGAGAGTCTGTTACTAGGTCTGTTAAATGGGGAATGTCGTCACGCAACAGACCAGCTGAGCTTGTCACCGTTTTATTTGCTCTCGTGTTAGGTTACTTACTCGTAGTTTTTGTTTTTTTTCTTTTGTCTTGTGTTTTGGACTTTTTAAAAAAGACAATCAGTAGCCAAACTTTTACTTTTCACTTATTTTAGGCATGTTGTATTAAATTACTGTAATCAAAACTTAGAAGTAAACAATAACAAGAAGTTTTGGAAGGAAAGGTTTTAAACAAGTTGCTCAGAAAATCCGCTAGGGGCTCTTATGCATTTAACATTTAACTTAACTTTAAATAGGGCTGCTCACAATGCTATACTTAAAACATTTTACATTTAACACAATATCATGAATACCCCTAATATATAACATGGTTGAGAGTCTGTTAAATGGAGAATTACGTCATTCCATCTGACCATATGAGCTCTACACCGTTTTGTTTGTTGTGTTAGGTTACTTGCTCGTAGTTTGTGTTTTGATTGTTTTGGACCTTTTTAAGAAGACAATTAGTAGCCAAACTTTCACATTTTTACTTATCACTTACTTTAGGCATGTTGTAATAAATTAATGCTATCAAAACTTAGAAATAACCAATAACAAGAAGCTTTCGATGGAAAGGTTACTAAAAAAGTTGCTCAGAAAATCCAATGGGAGCTCTCATGTACTTAACATTTAACATGGCTTCAAATAGGGCTGCTCACAATCCTATACTTATAACATTTAACATAGTAAATCATTTTACATTTAACACAATATCATGAATACCCCTATTATACATATTGTATATTGCTGTTGATTATAATACAATCAGTACGCCGGTGGGAAAACGATTCTTTTTAGATAGAATGATAAATTAAATATATTGAAATTTTTTATTGTTATTCTATTATCCAAGAGCTCTGAGATTATCATTGTCATGGTTGTTTCTCGTCACCATTTTTTGATTCAAATACATCTTGACTTTATTTTCACACTTCTCGGGAAATTTTTTTTAAAAATAATTAACTCTGATTGAAAGCTCACGAACATTAATCCAACTAATTTTTATTGCGTTAGAAAAGGGTATATGATATTTCAAACTATTTACCAAAAAAATCATTGTAGACAAAGAAAACCTTCAAATAGAATTTTAATGACTTCCAAGATTCGAAGAAATCCGAAAGCCCTAAAGATGTTTACGTAATCATTGGTTACCAATGTCGTGTTATTGTTAATGTCTTTTTGTTTAGTTTTTTATTTTATCAATTGTCGTCCTCTTGAAGTGATATCTTAAAATTAATAATTGAATAGTGATTCAGTATTAAATGGTTTTCCAAAGTTTATTTTACTATTAATGTGACATATTTTTGAACACGAAAATGGGTGCAACATTTTTTTTTTTTAGTATAGTCACTTTTTGTGTTTTTGTAAATTTTGCTTGATAATGGTACTAGATAGGAACAATAACTTTTCCATTTATTTTTTGGAATATGTTTTTTGTTGTAAATTGGGACCTGAAAGTGGTCCGTTATTTAGGAATAATCTTATGCACTTGAAATCACCTATTTTAATGGAACTTTTTTCGACGATATTCCTGTAGCATAAAATATCCTTAAAGTAGCAATGACCAATACAGTTATTGTCTCAAATGACCTTTTATTGAAGAGCACATTGGAAGAAACCGATAATTTTGAGCTTCATGTACAGAAAATGGATCAAAAAGCAGTTCTCGACACATGCAGGGTTATGCGAAAATTTTGAAACAAATTACATAATACAATCTATATTCCCTTGCATTGTCTTCCGGTAAGTATTTATGTTGCAAATATCTGAGAAGAATACAATTTTAATACAATAATAAACTGGAGTACTAAAATAAAATCCAATAGAATCACATTTACCCCTCGTCGTAAACCTATGACCTCTTGCCCCACAGTATCCTTTGATAATTACCCATTTATTGCTGTCGAAGATATTCGTTACTTAGAACTACATTTGGACAAACGACTGACATGGAATCCTCATACAAGACTGAAAAGACAGGAAACTGCTCATCGATTCCGACTATTACAACATTTACTAGACAAACGGTCAAAACTGCCAATCCATTACAAAAGACTGATCTACATGATTGTAAATCCACTGCACCTTCGG
>NW_027110907.1:218492-226798 GCF_000696795.3 Halyomorpha halys
CACAGTGTCTTACCACTGTTCCACGCCAATGCAAAGTAACACTCCATTTTAACTAAGATCAAATTTACAGAATGTATTATGTAATATTCAGTTGTAAATTTCAATAAAGATATTTAAAAAAAAAAATTAATATCTTGTTTGTATTTTTAAAGATTCAGAGGTAGCTAACTTTTACCAATCAAAAGAACGGGTGAGATTTTATAATATAACTATTTCAGTGAAGATACATTCCGAAATCCTTTGTTACCATGATATAATTTTTATGGGAAGAAGATATTTACCTTATGAAGTAGATTATAGGAGGATAGTCCGGGTGGCGATCAATAAAGGTACCAAAATAGAAGGAAAAACTATTTTGGTACCTTTACTGACCGTCACCCGGGCTACAATAATTCTTGTTTTTTATTTTCGATTTTATCTTTATATTTCAGTAGCTAGTTACTGATATATAACGCTTGGAATAAGTAAAGTACGTCTTTGGCAATAGGTAATAGTGCTACTGTTGAGCATAAATGAAATCTGTACCACTACAGCCAATGAAGGATCAGGGGTTCAGTACTTTGTAATGGAGTACCGTTACTAGACCAACGGTTGTGCAAGGAGGTGATTTGGTCAGAACCACGCTCGACCGCCAGATTTTTCCTCAATTAAGGATGCCCACTTTATGAAGTTAGGTGGACTCCAGGGGGCTCCTGAACATACAGGGTTGACTCATGGCTACAGTAACAGAATAAATAATTATGACTTACCACTGAGCCACCACTCTCCCTATATATATTCAAGTATTTGGGATAGTGATTTAAAAAAACAGTTTATGTTTTTTCTACATCATAGTAAATGGCCTAATCTAATCTTCTAATCATCCACTTTTTTGAAACAAAATGGCTGACAGTAGTGAAGAATTTTGCTCACTTTCCATTACGTTGACCAGTCCATGAATCTGTGGTCAATGATAACCTCTGTGTACAAAATCTCTATTAAAATTAAATATCCTTGGTCCTATTCTTTATACAGTTTTCACAGCTGACATTCCAACCCATCCTAACACAATCCTCACCACGTATGCCGATGACACATGTCTATTTTCAGTGAACAATGACCCTTACATTGTATCCCAAACCCTCCAATCCCACATCACCACGCTTGAAGAATGGTGCCAAAACTGGAGGATTAAAATAAATTCCAATAAATCCCACCAAATCACATTTACCCTTCGACGTAAACCCATGACCTCTTCCCGTACAATATCCTTTAATAATACCCCACTTATTCCTGTCGAACAGATCCGTTACTTCTCGACAAACGACTGACATGGAATCCTCATACAAGACTAAAAAGACAAGAAACTGCTCATAGATTCCGACTATTACAACATTTACTAGACAAACGGTCAAAAATGCCAATCCATTACAAAAGACTGATCTACATGACTATTATAAGGCCTATCTGGACATACGGAGTTGAGCTTTGGGGCTCCACTAAACCATCAAATTCCTCCAGAATCCAATCCTTACAGTCCAAAATCCTTCGTAAAATCCTTAATGCTCCTTACTTTGTCACAAATCAAGTCATCCACCAGGACCTCAATATGCCATATGTTGCCGATTTGGCCAGAACCAGATACCGTTCCTTCCATAATAAACTTCTCAACCACCCAAAAACCGAAAAAAAGATGGCCTCGAGATCTTCTCCTCTAGAAATCTTATTGGAGTTCTATCAGTGGGTAGATTCTCCACATGTTTTTATCATGTTACTATGTCACCTACAGCAAATTTACTTGTTGTATATATGTGTATACAGTTGTAAATATCAATAAATAAATTATTAAAAAAAAAAAAAATTAAGTCATCTGTTCGATAATAACAATATATATTATTTTGGTGCATATTACTCAACCGATCACCAAGGCACCCACTTAATGAGGTTGGGCCTATGGCTCCCGACCCACAGGGTTTCATTTAAGCAGAAAATAAGCATCTTCCATAGCCGGATTCGAACCCGGGTCTTTGGAGTTAATATAACAGTGCCTTAGCACTGAGCTACACGCTTCCCATTTTGGATATACGCTTTTATCGCTTCACCATTGAGCATATCCATACTAATTTCAAAATATATAAAGTATGTACTTTGATAAATGTAAAAAAGTAAAAGCATAATCTTCGGGATCCCAGCGCAGCTCTCACAACGCGTAACTGGATGCTAAGTAAGTGCACTAGAGACGCAAACACTTTGAACATTTCTTGTGAATATCGTCATTGCCAAAAGTCCAATTGTCAAATTTATTTTATAATACACCCCTCGGCTACACTACCTCTATGGTGGATTGTAGGTACGAACAAAACCAGACAAGGATCTGTGAATTTTGATAGTTTACGTAAAATAAGAAGTGCTTTTTTAAAACCTATGTTTAGGAGTAGCCCTATATCATCAGAATAAATTCTTTGATGCGCTGTCATAAGGGCTTAAGTCGAAAATATGAATTTTTCAGGAGAGCAAGAACAAAGTTCAAAACATAATGTAAAATCTAATTTTTGATATCTAGCCCGAACCCGATATTATTCCTTCCATAACAAACTCCCTAACCATCCAAACCCACTCGTTTCTAACCTTGCTTCCTCTTCCATTCCTGGCAATCCTCCAAGGCGCCTGAAAAGAAGATGGCCTCGTGACCTTATATTGTAAACTGTTTTAGAGTTCTACTACTGGGTAGTTTCTCTACATCCTGTATCATATCACATGTCATTATGATCAAATTTACTGGTTGTATTTTTTTATACAGTTGTAAATATCGACAAATAAATAAAAAAAAAATAAAAATTTTTTTTTGATATTTTTGTAATTGTTATTTTTATAAAAAAATATATTTGTAAGTCTATCTGAGCCATAAAGACATTATTACCAACCGGTAGCTCTGATATGATAACTTAATGCTCAAAAAGTGACTTAAGCTCTTATCACCGCGCATCAAAGAATTTTTCCTAATCAACACCATACACATTTAGTAGTATATACTTAAATTTACTGATAATAGTTTATTCCCTATGTCTTATTACATCCTTATATAATATTTTTCATCAATTTTACTATAACGTTTTTCTTAGTTAAAATGATACAATCCAGCCAAAATGATATATTTGGCTATGTTATTCTCTTTTGATTAATAAAAACATAGCAGTAGAAACGAAGAAAAACAATATGGATGAGACAGACAAACAAACCAGAATTAGTAAATACTATTGTATATTTTTGTATTCGAAATATAAGCATTTGTGTTTGAGGTATTTTTTAAAAAGTTGGATTAAAAGAAAAATTTATTTTATGTTAATAAGGAATTTTCAGTAAGTATGTTCACTCAAGTATTTACATTATTAATTTGTGACTTTCTAATAACCGATGGAAGTATGTAATATTAACAAGTTTTGTAGTTAAAAAGTTTAGTCGACCAGAAACCGATATTTACTGCTGACGTCAACTGTCTTAAATTTTTAATATTTAAATTCCGTAAATGCGTTATCGATTTTTTTTTTTGAAATGTTCCCTAATTATGGGTACAGAGTGTAAATGTGACTAGATATTATATTATTTTTTTCAATTTATTTATTTTCATACACATAGTTTGATTATGTTCGTTTTTTTTCTTCTTCTATTTGAATATATTTTAAGAGAGATTTTATTTATTTTCATTCTTATTTTATTTTAGTATGAATATGATCATTCATCACTATTACATATTCCCCACAATAGTGTGACAGATTATAATATCTATCAATTAAATAAAGTTAAAAAAAAAAAAAAATTATGAGTACCAACTTTATAAGACTAGGTGAAACCCTAAGAGCTCACAAATCCACAGGTTTGACTCACAGCTACAGCATAAATAATTATTTATCACAGCGAGATTCGAACCTGGATTCTTGCAGTTAGTAACACAGTGTCTTACCACTGTTCCACGCCAATGCAAAAAATAAATAATAATAATAATAATAATATATATAAAAATAAGTTATTTAAGTCTGTAGCTACGTATAGTTTTATTTATTTATGATTATAAAAGTTTATAAAAATTATTATTGCTGATTATCAGTACAGTTTTAAATTTTAAATAATTAATAACATTTTTTAAATAATGTAGTAAACAAAACAAAAAAAATTAATAAAATTAGAAAAAATAGGTGTAAATTCATAAACACACCTAAATAAGTTTTTATTTATCTAAATTAGTATAATAATATTAAATAGATAAACGGTATAATTAGTTACATGTTATGTGCATAGTTAATGTTTAAATATGTTTTGAATTATAATAAAAACGCTTTAAGTGCAAATAAAATACATATCGTATATGCAACAGCTTTTTAGGCGTATACTGAAAGAGTTAAAGTACTAGACATTGATTTATTGAAGAATTTGAATGAATTTCGGGAAAACTGTGGTAAATTTGTCGGGAATTTTAAACACCAAAATTGGTAGACACTATGACATTGTTCGATTTTGATTTTATTCATAGGAAATTGTTCAACTTAGCTGAATTATTTTTTTGAAAATTTTATTTATAAGTTATTTGGGGAAAGTAATAATATATAATAACCTCTGGAAATAATAATAATAACCCCTTCAAGTAATGTTTTAACACCACTTTAGCAGTCTGAGGCAGGTGTCCAAATTTTTGGTTTTTGGACACATTGTTGCGAAAGGGAGTCCTTAGTTACTCCGGAGTCTAGAAGAAGTTGCAAGTTGGAGGGTGCACTATATACGGGGTAGTACCTAAACGTTTCTGTATGCATTCGATATGAGATTCGAATTAAGTTAAGGGATCCCAGAATCGTAAGTAAAGATGGCAAAATGAGTCGAGGGAGTGAGTCCTTTGATGGTTATTATCATTCGTGCAGTAAGTTTCGAAGTGAATACGTTTTGTACTGTCACTGGTCATTCTGAGTCCTTGAATGAGGGCATCACATTCATCAGATATACTTTTTTTTTTTTTTTGATAGATTTATTTATTGATAGATTTATTTATTGATAGATATTACAATCTGCCACAACTGTGTGGCAGTAGGTAATAGTGATGAATGATCTCATACATACTAAAATAAAAAAAAGAAGAAAAAAAATAAATAAATAAAAAAAACTCTTAAAATATATACAAACAAAAGAATAGACAAGATGAACATAATCAAACTATCTGTATGAAAAATAAATAAATAAAATAACATAATGATAAAATAATATGTACAATATTTACACAATCGACCTGAGGATCCCTGAGCCCACTCTATCCCCCACGTGTGAGGGGTAGGGCAGAGCTCAAGAGATCCCAGCGCATCCCTCTCGTCGCATCACTGGTAGTGAGTCAGTGGAGGCTGAGCAAGTGCGCTAAAGCCGCAAACACTCAACTTGAGTGGAGAATTTGACCATTGCCAGAACTCCAATATCAGATATACTGACATTAAAATATCTAAGGAGTGAATTCCATTTAAGTTCTCTGTATCAAATTGAATCCTCCGTTTTGTATTTACAAAATCTTGTTTAACTGTGAGCAAAAAAGGTGATGTCTGATCAAATATTTGCTCTTTTCAAATTTTATTGATGCTTGAAACTTAAAAAAAAAAAAAAGACCAAACTTATTTATACTGCACCCAATTTCGTTATAGAACGCATGATGTATTTTTTATGTGTTTCAATCATTTTTTATTCCCTTCTAAAACAATTCACTTATTCAAATAACACATTAAGGTCTAAAAAATGACAACAAAAACAGGCCTTTTTTAAAATGAATATATAAAAAAAAATTTAGGTTTTTTTATATTGATAATATAAATAGTTATTTAAAAAAATATATATATATTTACATTAAATGTAAATAATGCTTAATTATTTAAAAAACTAATGTAGTCAGTGTTTTTTTGTTTTTTTGGCCTGTGTAAATTATTTGAATAAATTAATGGATTTAGGAAAAGATATTTCACATAAGTGACATTTTTTTAGAATTAATTTTTTTTTTTAATGCCAAACAATGTAATCCTGCAAAAGTTTTAGGCTGTACCCAGTGTTGAACAGTAGAGGTGTTAGATTTACCATAGGATGCCCCATGTGTATTTTCAACCCTGGAATAGTTTTCTCCTGAAATCATCAATTTATTCAAATAATATACAGAGGTCCAAAAAAAAGAATACTGAATTGTTTTGTGAAATAACAGTCATTTTTTTATTTTTATTTATTGTTCCTGAGGTATGATACTATCATTTGGCCAAAACTCTATTTATTTTTATATATTTCATGTTCAGAAAAAAGAAAGGTCAGAAAAATTATGAAAAATGGGACTTTCTAAATTATCGAAAATCAATTCTTTTTGTTTATAGACTTATAAGAATGCATTTCTTCAAATTGATTTTGGTTTTTTATTCGTTCATAAAATGCTACTTTCCAATAAATAACAATTTCAAAAATGTATTTCTTTTTATTGTTAACAATGTTTCTGATGTTTGACCGTAGGGGTATTCATGGTGTGTTAAATATAAACAGTTTTAACATGCTAATTGTTATAAGTATAGAACTCTATGTAGTCAAATTTGAAGTTCATGTTATATGTGAAATACAGAGGAGCCCCTAGCGGATTTTCTGGGCAACTTGTATTGTAACCTTTTAATCTTTACGAGATAATACAATCTCTAAGGGCATCAACACATCATATTTCTTTAATCTCACTTTTTCCTTGTTTCCTCTCCTAGTTATTTCTTCATTATTTTGTTTATCCATTACTTTATAAGAGTTTATAAACGCCCCCCCCAAAAAAAAAAAATAAAAAAACAACACAAACCAAAACCTAACTACGAGCAACTAACCTATCAAAACGACATCCGACAAAGTGGTGTAGAGCTCAGCTGGTCTGTTACGTGGCGTCATTCTTCATTTAGCAGACCTATTAACAAACTTCTAACCATGTTAAATATTTATATCGTTTTAACGTGCTAAAAGAAGAAAATATTTCTCCATTTAACATGTCAAACTGAAGATCATGAATTCTCTATTATACTAAAGATCATGAAAATCCCTATTACACATTAAAAAGAAAAGAAATGTTTCTAAAAATAGTAATACTATACCTCAGGAATAATAAATAAAAAAAACGGTTTAGTTTTCTCTTAAAATAATTAAGTTGCGTGGTTTTATTAATATTATTATTTGTATTATTATTACTAATGGTATTTTTCTTTATTAGTGTATAGAAATTTTGGTTTAACAGTGCTATGACTAAAAAAAACAATATTTGAGAACACTCCACTTAAAAATATCATAAAACTTATATTGAAATCATAAGAGCTTCTTATTATAAATACTCGTCTGAATTATAAATGAAGCTTTATTTGATTTCAATATATGTTTATAATATTTCCAAGTTTATTTTCATCAAATAATTTTTTATTTTTTAATTATGACACAGACCTTTCCGATGTGTTATATATTTACATATGTTGGATGAAGTTCTATCTGTCATCTTACAAGTCACTCAGTCAGCAAATTATCTTTATAATGAATAATAGGAAAAGTTCTGTTCTTTTTTCTTATTTTTATTAATTATAGCAAAATTTCTTTAAATTTGTTTTTATGTAGGTGTGTTATAAACTTAGGTTACATTTTATGGTCTTATCAACATTAAGTCAAAACATAATTTATTTTGGCCGAATTTGGGTTTGGGACAGACATGAAAAAATGATGATATTAACCAAAAAAAAGTCTCATTGGATCAACTATGAAAGTAACTGTCATAGATTATCCGTTAAAACAAATATATTTTAATTAGTTTATTTTAAATCAAAAACTCATTTATTTATTGTCTTAAATATTTAAGTCTTACCAATTTTAATTAAATGGTATGATTGTTAACTTTGAACATTTGTTGTTTAATATTGTGGCTCTCTTAAAATTAATTATCTTAATATTTAGTAACAGTTTCTTCACTTTACTGATAAATTGTAACTTTTCCTTCTCCAAACAAAAATCTTTTATAGTTACTGTAAAAAAACTATATATTACTCGAATAAGTATATCCATTTTTCATTACATTTAACCATAATAAATTACGGACAGTTTTGATTTTA
The DNA here is from genome assembly GCF_000696795.3 of Halyomorpha halys. NCBI lineage: Eukaryota > Metazoa > Arthropoda > Insecta > Hemiptera > Pentatomidae > Halyomorpha > Halyomorpha halys. The sequence continues at coordinate 226,592 of NW_027110907.1, forward strand.
ATAATTTTTTTTTGCATTGAATGTTCGTTTTTGAAGCGAGGATGTGTCAAAATAATGAGACACTTTTTTATAGTCCACATAAGGCAGGACTCCATTGAGTGTCGTTTATATATATAGTTACTGTAAAAAAACTATATATTACTCGAATAAGTATATCCATTTTTCATTACATTTAACCATAATAAATTACGGACAGTTTTGATTTTA
>NW_027110907.1:228678-230709 GCF_000696795.3 Halyomorpha halys
TAAGATATTGGATCCTCTGCAGGAGCCAGGAAGAAAAAAATGGTCTCCAATTTTTGATTACTTTAATGAAAACTATGTATAATTACTAATAAAAATTTATGAGTCTGGCAAGTATAAATTGGAGGAATGAAAAACGTTAAAAAAATTAATTTTTCACTCGAAGCTCTGTATCTTTAGAATTATCAACAACACCAGAAAACCTATGAGAACATAATTTAAAGCAGATTAAAGTTGCTGAATTATTAGCCCTAATAGAGATATTTATGTTCAATGTTTCTCGAGATATAGCTTTTTAGAAAACAAACATCTCATAAAAATTTCGTACAGAATATTGTTAAATTTTCTAGTTGGTATTTTTAAAGTTATAGAGCTCCAAATGAAAAATTAATTTTTTTTAACGTTTTTGAAACAACCGCCATTTTTTATTCCCCCTACCTATACCTGGCGGACTCGTCAATTTTGACTATTAATTATACGCAGTTTTCATTAAAGTAATCAAAAGTTGGGGTGAAAAAACTGCATTTTTTTCTTCCCGGCTCTTCTACTATCCAGATTAAAGAATTTATTGTCTGTCAATAAAAGGTCTGAAATAAACAACTTACTAGTCAAAATAATTGTTTAATTTAACATTCAAGACGTAACCAAAATAAAAAAGATGAAATATATACTAGAGAAACTTTCCTTGATTTTCGATTAGCTAAATATCTATTCATATAAAAATGGAATCAGTTCTTCAAAGTATATCCTTATGAATTATATCGATATCAGAGATTATATCCCGAACTTATCATGAAGTAATATTACTTGTCAGTTAATGTTTGGTTAGCTTTTTAATTTGGACTTTATTTTAATTAAGGAATTATGAGACTTTATGGGTCCCAGTCAGCCCATTGTTACAACATACCGTTTTCGAGTAATAAACCGTCCATTATTCGAATATTGTCTAGTATTCGTTTTATATTGAATTAGACAAGAGTAAAAAAACCCTCACTTTCGTTTTGAAGCAAACGCGAGTCGACATTATTGGTCCAGCCTTATAATTTCGACTTGCGCTCGCTTGAAAACACCGTACAAAAAAAAAAATGAATAAATGTATGTGATTTACTCCTTTTAAATTCAATACAGTATTCTATTCGAATACTGCATAGATTTAAATTTATCTGAAACAATAAGAATATAAAAATAATTTTTGATTTATATACAATTTTAGTATCAAAACAATTTATATTTCTACATTCGACGTTTCGGCCAATTCGGTGATCCTCAAGAACAATTTTAGAATCACATCAATTTTAAAAAAGTCATTCATTTTAGTCCTAAATTACCCTATTTTGTCTTCGCTTTTAATCACAGTTTTCACTCAACAATCTAATGCGGTAAATTAAAATAGGGTAGGTTAACTGTGATTAAAAGTTTTAATTTTTAATTTAATGTGAATAATTGACAAAATAAGGTAATTGTAGACTGAAATTAATGACCTGGGCTGAATAACCTGCATAAAGGTTTTTAAAATTGATGTGGTTCTAAAATTATTCTTGTGGCCGGATTGGCCGAAACGTCGGACTTATGAAAAAATATAAATTGTTTTGAGACTAAAATTTATTTATTTAAACAATCATTTTTTTTTTTTTATATTATTTTTAAATTTCCGAAAAAAATTGATGATTAGTTGGATTTTGATTTGAAGAATACAAAACTAGTGTTATTGGAAGATTATTGATTGACCGTGTGTATAGATGAATGGAATATAGTCCGGGTTCGGTCAAAAAAACTCAAATAGTAGATAATTATACTATTTTATTGAGCCAACGTTTCGCCCCACGTTGCAGGACTTCGTCAGGGCTGAAAAAGATACTAACACTATAGTTACGAAAAAGAAAAAAGTAAGATATAATAAGAAATTTTTTTCTTATTATATCTTACTTCTCATTTTATACCCCTGTTATTTCACACTTATGTTTTTTTCTTTTTTGTAACTATAGTGTTTGTATCTTTTTTAGCCCTGACGAAGCCCTGCAACGTGGGGCGAAA
>NW_027110907.1:230934-231969 GCF_000696795.3 Halyomorpha halys
ATATTTTTTTTTTGTTTTTGAGTTACAAGAGAAAAATAGTTGAAGCAAAAAACAAAAATAAAAAAAGTATAATAAAAAGGTGCTTTTACTCTTTTGGAATTTTATAATCAATTCTAAACTCATGCTAGATTTCTAAACAGCTGCTCAATAATGGATATAAATATATAAAAACATGCTGATAATAAGTTACTTGATAAGAGAATAAGAAAGACAAACAAATAACATTTATACCAAAATGGAACACGCAAAGGATATATATGGCATTGTTGGAACATGGCGGATTATGTGCAGTTGAATATTATTGTGTACTTGTTGACGATATGGGTTTTGGTTAGTCTACACACTGAGCCTTCGGCACGATGCATAAATATTTTTACTACTACATGCTCTCGATAATGTCCCTCCATGTATTCGAATTACTTTCTTACCATTTTCATCTGCCCTTAACATTTCATGTTAATGTGATAACAACAGCCTGTTCGAAAATCGACTACAATCCTTTTTTTTTTTTTTTCCTTTACCTCTCAGCTTGTTATAACATTTTAATCTTTATAACTCTATAAGATTATCAACAATTAAATACTTAAAAAAGAAAATTAAATGTTAATGATTTTAAATTTTAAATAAATAGGTAACTAGACTTAGCTTTGTAAGCTTATTAATAATAAATATGACTCTTTAATAATTGACTGTTGGAATAGGTTTTTAACTTATAATAAAGAAAATGACCTGGGCAGAATAGCCTGCAAAAGAAACTTTAAATTAATGTGAGGAAGAGATTGTATTGAAGAGTGTTAGTAATAGAATTTATTGTATTTTTTAAAGTTAATAATTTATGAAAAAATATTTATACAATAAATTTTATTTTTGCAATACATTCTTTCTGCCTGGTTTTATCTACAAGTGAAATATTGACTTATATTCAAAATAAAGTACAAAAAATTGAAAATTCAAAAGTCTTGAGGTTTTGGCACCATTGTCCTACTTGTTGCTGTCAGATCTGTCCTCTGCCGTTGAGATTAAAAATAAATAAAT
>NW_027110907.1:232053-246689 GCF_000696795.3 Halyomorpha halys
TTTATTTATTTTTTTTTTCGGCCAAGACTCCCATTGGAGTCCTATACTGCCTAACCATGGTTGGGGGTCAAAGTTCTTCATTTTGTGGGACCGCCACTCAATGAAAAAAGTCGACGTCCCAGGCCGGATTCGAACCGGCACCGCCAATAGACAACAAATTGGTAAGACTGTGTCTTAACCACTGAGCTACGGGCGGCCCTTAATAAATATTACCTTGTCTCAAAATTTTTTGAAATAATATAATAATTAAGTATTTTAGTACTGATTTAAATAGTTTATAATTTTCTTATATCATCATAAATGGTGTTATGATGATAGGGACTTATGAAATTTATCAACCACCTTTCCGAAACAAATGGCTGACAGTAATGGTGAGTTTCGTTCACCTTCCACCACCTTGACCAGCCCAGGTATCTACGATAAATGATAACCCCTGGGTACAAAATCTCTGTTTAAATAAAGTTTAAGTTTAAGTTTAAAGTCACTGGTTCGACGATAACAATACATATTGTGTGACCTTCATCACGGAGATTTTTAGAGGAAAAGATTTTTCTTATTTTTGAGAGTAAAATCTTTCGCAGCATATTTGAGCCGGTAAAAGAAAGCAGAAGTCTATTGGTTTTTACGGCATGTATGATGACCGTAGATATTTGGGAGGTGTAAGTGATGAGACAGAAAAATTAAGCAGACTATGTTGTGCTATCCAAGTGGCTCAAATGTCATAAGATAAGATCCCCAAGAAATTACTGGATGAAAGACATTATAGGAAGAAGCGGAAAATTGCAATCGAGATGGGAGGATGGAGTAGCCACGGACACCCAAACCTGATGACTACTCGACGTGTGAGTATTAGTGAAAAGTGCCGAAGGACATACTGAGAGGTAAACTGTGAATTTGGTGCCAAATATAAAAAAAAAAACAATTTGATCCTAAAGGCTGGAAAGGATGGCGGACGGACGGACTGGTTTTTAAATTATATTTTCAGATTTATCTTGAATGAAAGAACCTTAAATTTTTAGGAGAGGGAGAAGGATTAATTTTTTCCTTATTGGTTGATTATTAAAATGTATTATTGGAAATATTAAACAATACTAGCAAATATATCATTAATGTTTGTCATTAAATATATTTATATATTTTTTTAATGATTTCAATAAGGAATATGTTTATTAATGAGGAAATTCGTCATTAAAAAAGGGTTTAAAGATTATTTTCTGATTATTTCAATATTCGCAAACTAGTCTTTCCTTAATACTTTTCGTTATTTATTTTTCGTTTTCGACATTTTGGGATCCCTTTCTCATCTTGAGGATTACGTTACATTTTTTTTTAGTTTCTTTTTTATATTAGTTAGTTATATCCATATAACTATATATTTTTTTATCTTTACATTTTTTTTATTTGTACCTGTAAATCTATCTTACAATCAGCAAATGAGCTGTACTATTCGGAGATGGTATGAGTTGTCATGATGGAGACATCAGTGGTGCATTCTCCTCACGTTAAGTAAATTCTTTGATTACACTAGGAGGTCCCTCACCGTTTTTAAATCATATAAATGTGGTCCCTTACAGTTGGAATACATAGGTCGGTGTGGATGGTCTTGTTTGAAACGTAGAGCGGTGAGTTCGTTGCCAGTCTTAAAAATTGCTGTTGAAAAGTTTGTATTTTCTTTTGGCAGACGTAAGTATATATGGGTTTTAGTACGTAATTGTATACGTTAATTTTCTGCCTGAGGGATAATTTAGAACGTCTGTGTAGTACGGAATATAATTGTCTCACTCGGAAATTTAGCGTTTTACGTTTTGTCTTGATGCGTGGACCACATATCAATCTTAGGCATGTCCTAAAAAAGTTACAGTGTTTGTTTGTGGTATAGGGTGATTGTCAATGTAAACTGAAGGGTATGTCTTATCTTATTTATGGTTTGTTTTTAGTTTACATAAAAATATGTTCTACTTAAACCGTCTCCACTATTACATAAATATGAACTGTCCTAACAATTGTCTATAGTTAAGCGGTAATGTAGGCGCTTTAACTATGACGAGTTCCTATGTGAAATTATCAAAAATCGTAAATCGGACAAAATATGATATGTATGAAATTAATAAGAAAACTGAAGAAAAATTAATGTAATCCTGAAAATGGAGAAAGAACACCAACACGTCGAGAAAAAAAATGTATATGAAATAAAGACAATTATAAGAAAGAACATATATAAGAAGATGGTCAGGGTTGCGGTCAAAAGTGAAACTAAAATAGTTCAAAAGTGAAACAACCATTTATAAATATAATATAAATATCTATAATATAAATATAATATATAATATAAATATAAATAGTTGTAAACTATTTTTGTTTCACTTTTGACCGCAACCCTGACCATCTTCTTATATATCAATTTTTACGGTCAACTATACATATATAAGAAAGAACTATTTTACAAATATTAAAATCATAAAGTTTGTTAAAATATTTTGTGTTATAAGCGAGATCAATAATTAACAAAAATCTACACGAGTATTTAATATTAATCTCCCTGTTTTACAAATTTTAATGGTCTTTATTATTTTTTCATCCTTATTCACAATTTTTCATTGTAAAAATCAAAAGATATGTGTAGTCAATATTTTGAAAAATTTTCATGAAGACTTGAAATGATATTTTTCATAATTCAAAATTTATTTCACATAGTATTATTTTAATTTCATCTCGCATGTGTTATGCTAAAATTCAATAATTACGTTGGGGTAGAAATTACACATTGAACTGCTGTTTATAAAACAGATTACTTTCCTAGACATAAGTTAAACTGAACATATTGAGATTTGAAAAGTTAATCACTTTATATGATAAATATACAAAACAGAAATTTATTGAGCATTTTAAATTGCTATAGGAATATAGAAAACTGAAATTAGTACAGGAGGTAAGCCTTTGTCGGATTGATCGTAAATTAGTCGGGGAGGGGGATCCATATCTGAGATTTATTGGGAGGTGGGTTAGAGTTATCCCTACGATAAGGTCTTTTCGAAATGCATATTACAGGAAGAGATACATTTATCATCCCTGGTACATCGGTCATAAAATTTGCTTTTTTTTTATTTATTTGATTTATTTTTTTAAGGATATTGTAAAGATTAATTTTATATATGATTTTATTATGATATTTTGGAAGATCGCTGATTAACCGTATGTAATAAATAGAAGATAGTCCGGGTGTAGTCAAATAAAACTCAAACAGTGATATAAATTATTTAATTGTTACAACGTTTCGCCCCATGTTGCAGGGTTTCGCCAGGGTAGATAAAAACAATTAAATGATATAAATATAAGTTAAAAATTAAATAGTAATAAAAAAAGGATACAGACAATAAAGGAAAACGAAAATAATAACAGATAAAAAGAAGAAATACGAGATAAGAAAGTACAAACTAAGATATAGAAAAAATGGGATCAAGAATAAAGGAAAAAATAAACGAGACAAATAATGTACTTTTAAGACAAGAATCAGAGCGTGAGTGAACTGTGTTGAAATATAATACACAAACCTCTGTATCCCTATTTATTTTGTATATTGTCTTTCTTTATCATTTATATTTATTTTATCCTCTTTTTAATTTTATTTCTTCTTTTTTCTATCCGTGTATATTTATACTTATTATTATGTTTTTTAAATAAATGTATATAGTTAGATAGGTATGTATATGTCTATAGTATAGATTATATATATAATCTTCTTATGTTTACCTAATTTTAATTTTTTCTATACTGTTTACTTTAAAATTATTTTCAAATGTAACGTACTTTTAACTGCCAATCTCCACTCCTACCAATGCATTCTGTCAACACGTACCTTGTCTTAAAGGTATGTTTTCTGTCTCGTCCATTACCATCCTTTATTCTTGATTTTATTCTTATCCCCCTTTTTCCATATCTTAGTTTGTACTTTATTTTATATTTCTTCTTTTTTCTGTTTTTATTTCCGTTTTAGTTTATTGTCTATAACCTTTTATTATTTCTATTTAATTTTTATATTTCATTGTATACCCTTATAACGCCGTTATACGTTCCACATATTTTCCTGACCCATGGAAACTATCTATAATAAAAATGATCCCCTAACTCCAAAAGCCGCCAGAACACCCATCCTCTTACCGTCCCATCTCTCTATTACCGATCATGGGAAAAATCCTCGGAAAACTTATTTTGAAACGCCTATATCCCATCCTACTGTACGACTAAGGACTGCCCTAAGGTATACTTTAATAATGTGGCTCTTACCCCTGTAGAACAAATTCCTTATCTTGGACTACATCTTGACAAACGACTAACCTGGAATCCTCACACAAGACTGAAAAGACAGGAAACTGCACGCAGATTCCGACTATTACAGCACTTACTAGACAAACGGTCTAAACTTCCAACTCATTACAAAAGACTGATCTACATGACAATAATAAGGCCCATCTGGACATACGGAGTTGAGCTTTGGGGGTCTACTAAACCTTCGAATTCCTCTCGTATCCAATCCTTACAATCCAAAATCTTTCGTAAAATCCTCAATGCTCCATATTTTGTTAGTAATAAAACCATCCATAAAGATCTAAATGTTCCTTATGTAACCGATCTAGCCCGAACCCGATATTATTCCTTCCATAATAAACCCTAACCACCCAAACCCACTAGTTTCTAACCTTGCTTCCTCTTCCATTCCTGGCAATCCTCCGAAGTGCCTGAAAAGAAGATGGCCTCGTGACCATATATTGTAAACTGTTTCTAGAGTACTACTGGGTAGTTTCTCTACATCCTGTATCATATCATTATGATCAAATTTACTTGTATTTTTTATGCAGTTGTAAATTTGAATACATAAATAAATTTAAAAAAATGTATACCCCTTTAATTTTTCATTTAATTTTGTACTCATGTTTATATTATTTAAGTGTTTTTATCTTTTTAGCCCTGATGAAGCCGTGCAACGTGGGGCGAAACGTTGGCTCACTTAAATAGCTCATATCACTATTTGAGTTTTATTTGACCGCACCCGGACCATCTTCCATTTATTTTTAAAATGATATTTAGGTTGAACTTATTTATATTATTATATATATTTAGTTTTAATTAATTGTTATAGAATTTTCAATTTTTTTTTTAAATATGAGAAGATGCTCGGTCATGGGTGCGGTCAGTATGACCATAAATAAGTAAAAATTCATGCTTTCATCTGGGTTGACTCCGAGTAAACTATTTCAAAACGTTTTGCTGTTGAGATTTATTCAAAGATACGGGAGAGGCGAGTTACAATTTTTGTTTTCAATTAATCCTCTTTCTGGCCATTTCTGACTTACGTGGGAAGGGGATTTATCTAGAGGTAACCAACCTATTCGAATCATAGTGAGGGATAAAGGTTTCATTTAATTGGGCCTCCAGCAAAGTCGACCTCTCAGGCTAGATTCGAACGGGTACCACAGCAGTCTCAAGGCAGTCTCTTGACTCAGTTACGAACTGAGGGAGGAATAATAAAGCAACTTTGTAATCCTATAAATTTTATGCTATAAACATTTTTAAGGATAGTTAATTAATATAATTGTTAAAACCCCTTTCGGGAGGATAACAGATCCCTCAATGTGACTTCCGATTACCGACAACAAAATTTGTCAAAAAATTAACACTAAGTAAATTAAGTACATTTACAACCAGAAAAGAGATGTTCTATCCAGGCATGGCATGAGGTAGATAGCACCCAGTGGTGCATCCTCCTGCATTAAGTAAATTATTTTATTACACTAGGAGGTCCCTCATCCAACTCCTCTTCTGCCTACGCCGAGTTACGCCAGGAATGTCATGTGTCGCCATCTGTCGTATAAATTTATTGAAATGTTCATGTAGCGTGTTGTGTAACCGTTTGCAAGTCGTATGAATGTTATCCGTTATAGTCCGAATGCGTAGGTCGGTGTGAATGGTCTCGTTTGAAACGTAGAGTGGTGAGTTCGTTGCCAGTCTTAAGAATTGTGATTGAAAAATTTGTATTTTCCAAATCTGTGTCTTTTTAGCAGGTCCCTAAATTTGGTAGGCGTAAGTCCATATGGGTTTTAGTAAGTAATTGTGTAACGTACTTTCTGTCTGAGCGATAATTTAGAACGTCTGTGTAGTAAAGAATATAATTGTCTCAGTCGAAAATTTAGCGTTTTGCGTTTTGTCTTGACGTGAGGACCTCATGACAATCTTGTGTCATAGGTAAGTCCTAAATAAGTTACTGTGTTTGTTTGTGATATAGGGTGATTGTCAATGTAAACTGAAGGGCATGTTTTGTGTCGTAGAGTAAATGTGACAAGTTACTTGTGATTAATCTTAATTTTCCATCGTGTGCACCATGTGTGTATATTGTTTAGACTATGTTGTAGTGTTATTGTAAAGGGTTTGTGTTTCTCGAAATGATAGCAGTGTCATCTGCATACGTCGCTGTTAATATGTTGTCGTTTTTTCGGTAAATCGTTTGTGAATATGATGTACAGAAGTGAGGCCAGGATAGAACCTTGAGGGATACCTGCTAATATTAGTTTCATTGATGAGTTCCCTGAGCTTATTCGGACAGAAAAGAAACGGTCATGAAGAAATGATTGTAAAATTAAATAGTGGGTGCTTGGGAGAATTGGCTTAAGTTTAAAAAGAAGGCATTGGTGCCATATTATATCAAACACCTGAGTTACATCTAAAAATGCTCCAGAAGCGTATTGTTTTAGTTCAAAAGCAGAGGAAATGAAGTCCGTGACCCTGTGTAGTTGTTGTATTGTGAAATGTAATGTGCGAAATCCAAATTGGTGGTTGGGTAATAAGTTTTGGTCAGTTAGTATATTTATAATACCTTCATGTAATAATTTTTCAAACATTTTGGAGCATACTGCAAGAAGACTAATAGGTCTTTAGGAATCGGGTCTATATTTGTCTTTGTTAGGTTTATGGATCATTAATGTCGTGGAGCATTTCCATTGTATAGGGAATTTAGTTGTCCGTAAGATAACGGTAACTGGGCTGTGAGGAATACTAAAGCTTTTCTGGGAATTTTCCGAAGTACCTCAGCAGTAATAAGGTCGTAACCAGGAGCCTTTTTTTTTAAAGGCATTTTCATAATCTATCTTCATACTTCAGTAGGAGTAAAGCATTTAGGTGGAAGAGCCATTGGGAGAGGAGAGTCTGGAACTTTCTGCACATTAGCTTCGTGTTGTATGTCAGTTAAATAATCTGTGTGGGATTTCTCCTGATCCGAAAAAGCCCAGAAACCATCATCTTTTCTCTACGGGACTGATACCTCATTGTGTTGTAAGATAACCTTATTTCAATAAGTTAACAAAAAACCTGAAAATGACTTGCATAATACAGAAACGTTGTAAAATAAACCTTGAAAGTTGGTTAAATCTTGTTAAAATAACGTAAATTTTTTTTAAAAATATTTACTTCACCTTAAATAGCAATAATATGATTTGTGTTATGCGGAACTCAAAATTAAATTTCTTGATCATTTTTTTTTTTACCCAATTATTCTCGGAACTATATTCTAAATGTTATAAGTGATTTAATATGAATTTTTAGACGTTTAAAAAAAAAAAAACTTTTTTTAGACTCTCTTTGGCTCAACAGTCTGTTAAAAAAACTGTACCTCCCCATTTGGTACATAGGCTTCAGAGGTAACAACTCTACGAAAAACAAGAGGGTAACATAATCGTGCCAGTGACACACAGTCAGCCCAATGGCCGAAAATCCTTGATTCTGATATGCATGGTCTAATACTTATAAAAACATAACCCCAGTATAGTATATCCTTACCCAATATTGGTAGGAAAAATATGAGTACAAATAATCATTTCCAATAGTACTAATAATAATAATAATAATTGGAAGATTATTGATTGACCGTGTGTAAAGATGAAAGGAATATGGTCCGGGTGCGGTCAAAAAAACTCAAATAATAGAAATATACTATTTTATTGAGCCAACGTTTCGCCCCACGTTGCAGGGCTTCTTCAGGACTATTTTGACGGCAGTAAAAACAAAAATGAAAAAAAAAAATGAAAAAAAAAAGATCATTTTTTTTTGTTTTCATTTTTGTTTTGACTGCCGTCAAAATAGTCCTGAAGAAGCCCTGCAACGTGGGGCGAAACGTTGGCTCAATAAAATAGTATATTTCTACTATTTTAGTTTTTTTGACCGCACCCGGACCATATTCCTTTCAATAATAATAATTCCTTTTAAAGAACCATTATTATTTTACTATTAATATAATAATATTTTTTTGCGTTATTTTTTCTCACTTATTAGGGAATTTATAGAAATAAATTTTATATAAAAAATATTTAAGGGTTTTAAGGAAAACATTTTTGAGAAGTCTAATTAAAATTGCTCAAGCCACTTACGTGCCACAGTGTATAGTAAAACATTTTTATCGATTGTAGCACAACAAGATGCCCAATATAGTACTTTTTTTTATGACCCCCTACCTTGTCATTTTTGACATAAGCATGGGTTGACAAGACCTGTGCCTCAACCACCTGAGCTACGAACGGCACGCCCCATATTGTTCTTAGGCATGACTGGCCATCTTGCAACTGCTTTAAGTTTTGTCCAAATCTTCCAAGAGACGTCCTTAGAGAGATTATCAAGAGGTCCCGTGGGACGTTTCTTAACACTGGCTTTTTGTACAATAATATCAGTAAAACTATTTTTAATGTATTTTTTGTTTTACCTTTATCTGTCTTGCTGAGAGGTAGGAGTTCATGAAAAGACTATGAATCGATTTTCGAACGACATTCGCGGATGAGTGTTAATGTGTATGTGACAGAGCATGATAGTGCACACGGCTAGCGTGGCATATCTTCACATCCCGGCGTACCCACTTACCATTGTGACGTCATCGATTTTCGAGATACTCCGTACGAATATGTTGACTCTGACAACCGCCGGGCCATCTTGCCGGGAGGAAAAAAAAAAAAAGAAAAAATATAATAAAAAAAATGAAAACCATCAAGTCATATTATGTTTCGTCATATGGAGGACTATATTATACTTAAAAAATAAAATTATCATCATCTTTGTTTATTGGCATAACATATAAAAATGTTATTGTTTAATTGTGCTCATGGAGTAAATGAGCAAGAAGCTTGTAAGTGCAAGATTATGAAGCGCGCTTGAAAGAACTATGAAACATGTACATATTTTTATTGTATGAAAGCACCAATATTATTATATAAAGCATTTACAAGACAGGACATATGAGAAGCGTGTCAATGTGTCTTATTGAAGTAAATTATGGGCTTTTATATTTATTTGTTATTTAAGGGCGAATGTCTATTTTCTATTTGCAATATCGGTCATGCACTCGGGAAGCTAGGTGCAGCTAAGCCGCTATAAAGCAGGAGCATGGCGCTTGGACTTCTTCGGCTCCTAAGTCCTTCTACTTTTCTGCGTCCAGTGCTCCTCAATTTTCAGTCGTTTTGTTCCTTTAAAAGTCGACTAAAATGCTCAGATTTTTGTTTCTTTTTTTTTTAAATTCGACAGCTCTTGTGGATACTACGCAATGCGCCACTACTAGTGTATCTATGAGTTTTGATTTGTGTTGTACCTGCGAAATGTGGTGCAAATCCTAATTCTCTAGGCTATTACCGCTATATTCATACACTCGGCTCAATTTCAACAACTGAAAACTTTTTACAGAAGTATCCTGGGATTAATCAATTGTTGAAAAGAACGCAGACGCGATGCAAATTGTAAAGAAATAAAAAATCTTTAGCTCATCTCATGTCTACTTTAAATTAAAAGAAAAAAATAAATAAAAAATTAAATAACTATGTTGCTTATGCCAAAAAAAAAATCTCATTCCTTTTAAGATGCATTTGGGCAGCTTTCAAAAACTTTTTTAACTGACCTTAAATTACTTTTTTGTAATTATTTGTTGGCGGTTCGGGATATTAAGATCACAGAATATATATTAAAAAAATAAAAATAAAATGTGATTGTCGAACCACCGAACTCCTCATGACAGTAGGTGAGCTATTCTATTCAGTTAGTTCAAGGTGGTTAATTAATACAAAAATAAAAATTAAAAAAAAAATAAAATGAAAAACCAAACCGTTAAGCTGGATTAGTTAATTGCATTTTGTTGAACCAGTTGGCTTACCATCTTGATGTCACTTATTGTTGCAATGCTTCGAACGAAGAGGTTTACACGAACGATGGCTGGACCATCTGGTGGCACGAACAAATTTACATCTTTTAAAACTGAGTCTAGTTCTCAGGCCACCCGCCCCTAACTGGTTATATTTTTTAATATAAAAGAAAAAAAAAATTGTATTTGTATATATACAGCCTTTGTCAGTGATGCATGAGGCAGTGAATGGTCGCGGTGCGCAGTGTGTGCACAAAAATATATCAACAAAACTGAACAAAAACGGTGCTAGTAAAAGCAGGTGTTTGGCGTCCATAACAGCATTTATAACCCCAAGCGGCAGTCATGTGGTTTATCCTTTCTGTTTAGGTTTGCACAAGCGATTTCTAGTCCATACTAAAAAAAAACTCACTGTCTCAGAAGATCTACAAAGAGAATAGACTGCGATTAATAAATCGTTAATAATTTCCCCATGGATTTCATTGAAACTATACAACAAGAGCCTAAGAGGAGAAAAAAGACAGTTATCTCACCCTAATTTTTGATTACTTTAATGAAAATAATGTATAATTAATAGTCAAAATGATGAGTCTGCCAAGTATAGGTAGGCTGTTTCAAAGCGATACAAAAAATAATTTTTCATCCGGAGCTCTATATCTTAAAAAGTAGGAACAACACAAGAAAACCTAAGAGAGCGTCATTTAAAGTATAGTAAATTTTCAAAAATATTAGCCCTAATAGAGTTATTTACGTTAAATATTTTTCGAGATATAGCTTTTTAAAAAAAATGAATTTATTTTGAAAAATTTATATCTCAAAAACCATTTGATGTACAGATGTCTTTTAGCACTCAAATCAAAGCTAGTTTAATGAGCTATAAAGTAGTTTATGATGTTTATTTTCGTAGGAGTAATAGTTTACATGTAATTTGCTAAAATAAATTGATTTATAGTTGTTCAGACAAATTTTCATTTGCCAAATTCATATTCATATGTGAATATCATAAAAACTACTACCCCTACGAAGATAAGTGTCATAAACTACTTTATACTAAGTTAAATTGCCTTTATTTTGAGTGTTGGAAGACATATGTGCGTCTTATGGATCTAGAAATATTTTTTTTTTTTAAATTAAAAATTTTATACGAACAATTAGAAATTAACATTTTGTAAGTTTATTTTGTCAAATATCATACATAAAAAAAAACTACTACTCCAACAAAGATAAACATAATTAACTATTTTGTCGTAAATTTAACTAGCTTTAATTTGAGCGATGGCAGATATCTGTACGTCCAATGATTTCTGAAATGAAGTTTTTCATATATTAAACTTAATGTCCCATCAACTATAAATCAATTTATTTTAGCAAATATCATGAAAACTACTATTCCTGCGAAGGTAAAGTTCATAAACTTCTTTATAGTCTATTAAACTAGCTTTAATTTGAGTGCTAATAGACATCTGTACGTCACATAGTTCCTAAGATATAGAATTCTCAATCTCTTTCAGTAGTTTTTTAAGAAATTTTGCTTTTTAAAAAGCTATATCTCGAGAGCTATTGGACGTAAATAGCTCTTTTAGGGCTAATATTTCAGCAAATTTACTCTTCTTTAAATAATGTTCTGTTAGATTTTCTCGTGTTGTTGGTAGTTTTTAGGATATAGAGCTCTGAATGAAAAATTAGTGTTTCTTAAAGGTTTTTAAACAGCCGCCATTTTTTATTTCCCCAACCTATACTTGGCAGACTCATCAATTATGACTAGTAATTATACCTTATTTTCATTAAAGTTTTCAAAAATTGGAGTGAGATAACTGCCTTTTCTTCTTCCCGGCTCTTGTACTACATTGGGAGAATATAACAGCAAGTGAAAAATTATTAAAAGAACAATTTTAAAAATCATTTTTAAGATTCTCACCGGAGTATTGTGGGATGTTTCTCTTGTATAATTCTAGTGATGAACAGTAATTTTAAACGAAAGCAATTTCAAAATCGATTTCGAGTTCCGACTAAACTATTAGGAGTCAATAATACGATCCCTTTGTTAGGGATGTCATTGTATTCAAGTTTTCATTCAGGTTGTTTGATTCACATTTCTTCCCGATTGAAAATCGTCTTCATTCCTACACTTAGAGCAATGTATCACTAACTGCTTTTATTTTTTAATGACTCTCTTTCTAGTCATTTCATATGGGGAGGGGTCAACTACAGGTTAATACCCCATTTTAACTATGGTGGGAGGGTCAAGTTTTTATTGATGAGACGGTCACAGAAATAAAAGTCAAACTTCCAGACCGGATTCGAACTGGCGCTGCTGCTGTCACGAACGAGCCAATCAAAGTCGGCGCTCTAACTCGCTTGGCTACGGCCAATCACTAACACCGGACTCCCATATCATTCGGAAACTAAACCAAACTACTACAGCCCTTACAATCTTGAAATAATTTGTTACTTAAAGAAAACAAAGATGAATGCATATATTTAACAAATTTGATTTATTCAAATTTTTATTATAATATTTAATTTCATGCTCTATTATCGATTTTTTTTTCGTTTTAAGTAATACTATTATTAGCTGCTATCGTCTAGTATAAAAATAGTAGAAAATAATGTTATTAGAAATGTACTTTATTATTATTTATTTTTTTCCATTTTTCTGTTTTATAAATATATATAATTTTTTAATTTTTTCTATTTAAAAAGTTTAAAATTTGACTTATTTAATGTTTTACTATAATAATTAATATCACTTTCTATAATCGATTTTTTTTGCATCTTAATTACTACTACTACATTAGCTGCAATCATTTCGTTATTATTTTTTTTTTTTCATTTTTCTATTCATTCTGATGGGTTTTTGCTTTTTATTTTTTTGGGTTTCATTTTTACTGTTTAATAAGTATAGATATTTAACAAACATGATTTATTTAATCTTTTATTATGATAATTAACATCACTTTAAACTGTTGAATTTTTTTTTTTTTGCATCTTATTTATTACTATCATATTAACTGCTATGATCTGGCATAGAAAATAATGTAATTAGAAATATAATTTACTGTTATTTATTTTTTTTCGTTTTTCTGTTTTGTAAATATATATATATATATTTTTTTAATCTTTACTATTTAACAAATTTTACTTATTTTATGTTTTACTATAATAATTAATATCACTTTAATATCATCTTAATTATTACTATTACATTAGCTGCAATCATCTCGTATTGAAAATGTTATTAGAAATGTATTTCACTTTACTTTATTATTATTTTGTTTTTGTTTTTCTTTTTATTCTGGTGGGTTTTTGAATTTGATTTCTTTGGGTTTCATTTTCACTGTTTAATAAGTATAGATATTTAACAAACAGGATTAATTTAATTTTTTATTATGATAATTAGCATCACTTTAAACTGTCGAATATTTTTTTTTGCATCTTAATTATTACTATTATATTAACTGCTATCATCTAGTATAGAAAATAATGTAATTAGAAATGTACTTTATTGTTATGTATTTTTTTTCATTTTTCTGTTTTGTATATATATATATATTTTTTTTTTTTAATTTTCACTATTTAAAAAGTTTAAAATTTAACAAATTTGATGATTTACTATAATAATTAATATCACTTTCTATTATCGATTTTTTTTTATTGTGAAGGTTTTTTTTTTTATTTTCACTATTTAATAAGTATATATATTTAACAAATTTGATTTATTTAATTTTTTTATTATGATAATTGGTATCACTTTAAACTGTCGAATATTTTTTTTTTGCATCTTAATTATTACTATTATATTAGCTGATAGTCAAGAAAATAATTATTTTATTATATTACCTGCTAGTCAAGAAAATAATTATTTTATTATATTAGCTGCTAGCATCTAGTCAAGAAAATAATGTTTTTAGAATTGTACTTTATTATTTTTTTTTTTCATTTTTATTTTAATTGTGAAGGTTTTTTTTTTTTTTTTCATTTTCCCTATTTATTAAGTATATATATTCAACAAATTTGATTTATTTAATTATTATTATAATATTATTGATAATTATCGAATAATTTATTTTTTTGCATCTTAATTAGCACTAATATAAAAAGTAATGTTTTTCATTTTTATTTTTAATGTGTATTTTTTATTTTTACTGTTTTAAAATTATATATATGTAAAACAAAAAAAAAATAGAAGAAGATTTAATTCAGATAAATGTACGATACAAAAAGTATATAAAATAAAAAAATAAGGTTTCTTTCTTTCACAAAAACAGAAAATGTTTAGAATACAAGGAGACACGCTTGTGATTAAAAATTTCTTGAAACTTCAGAACAGGAAGAATGTGCATTTCCGATTGCAGTTTCTTTCTTTCAGTTTCGTAATTTTGCTTGCTTAAAATTTTTCATAACGACCCTATCATATAAGTGGTAAAAATCACTTGGTTGTAAAACTGTTCATTCATTAATCTCAGACTTATTA
>NW_027110907.1:246739-249495 GCF_000696795.3 Halyomorpha halys
TCAGCAAAGAACAACATAAATAAACAAAACCATATTTATTTATTTTATGCCTTCAGCAAAGAACAACATAAATAAACAAAACTATATTTATTTATTTTATGCCCAGCAAAGAACATATATAGAGAATTATGACATTTACCCCTTCCTCGTAACAAAAGAGCGACACAAGTAGATTGAGAAACATTCAATTTACCAAATTATTTCCTTACTCTTTTCATCTGGTAGATTTTCTGCGGCAGTGAGTTTTTTGTTTCTTGTCGCGGCTAGGAATCGCTAGTTGCGGCCCTGCATTAGTGTTTTGTATTCTTTTGTTAGCCTGTTCCGTGTTACAAGTTTGTTTTGCGTTATGATATACCTGAAGCGCCTTCAGCAATTAAAATATGACAAAAGGCACCCCAGCAAGAATATACATAAATCAAGTAACATGGAACAGATTAACGATGAAAATAAAACACTTGAAGTATTTACTTCTGAGAATATGAGGGGGGGGGGGAGATATTTCATAAATATCTTACAAAGATTTTACTACATATAATTACATATTTCGTCTGTCAGTTGGCATAGCATAGTTCAGAAATGATTTTGGCATTCATGTTTATTTATTTTTTTTTAAATTTGTATTTTTTTCTTTTCTTCTGAAAGGTTTGATATACGGTTGCTAGGTTACTACAGTTATCTCTTGTACTGCATTTCAAATGCATTTTAAGAAGGTCAACAGCGAGGTCTTATACTAATTAAAATAGTTTGGCGTGGCCTAAACTACGAATTCTTGAAAATTCTTCCTATACAGTACCTTAAATAAATAGATAGTTCCCATTGTATACAATAATGCAAAATAGTAAAGAATTTTATGAACAACTGAAGGAGAAAAAAATGAAAAATATTAACATTCGATTCGAACGAGAAAATCGTGATCCGTGATCCTTTGATCTTTCCCGATTTCTTTAAAGCTTGGATTTTTAGATTAATTTTTATTAATATATTCTTGTTTGAGAGTGGTTTAGTTTATTTAAAAACAACATTTGATACTTTTTCCCAACTTTATTCTTTTTAAAAACCTTCCAACGTTTCGACCCTCAGGTCATTTTCAAGGATACCTACAAACACTCCTTTTTTTAGCTTTAAACAGAACCTTTGGTTTCCGGTTAACAGGTTCTGTTTTAAGTTTGCAAATGTAAATGATAGAAAGAAAAGTGGTTAGTACAAATTTTAAATTTAGGAAAGAATTATACAGAAGAAATTATATGGGACAAAGGCAATTAGCCGGCATTTTTAAGAACTTTAAAAGAAAAAATGACAACAAAGTAAAGGTAGGACCAAAGAAATCAGTATGTAAGTGAAGGAAATAATGAAATTATTATAAAAATAATTAAAAGGAGCTGTTTGTAGGTATCCTTGAAAATTACCTGAGTGGTCGAAACGTTGGAAGGTTTTTAAAAAGAATAAAGTTGAGAAAAAGGATCAAATATTGTTTTTAAATAAACTTGGATTTTTGTTAACTGCTGTTGTACTCATGGCAATTATTTCATACAAATTTATTATCGTTGTATATAAAAATACAAATTTCTATAGTAACAGAAAAATTTTCTTGTACCTGGTCTAAAAATTTTTTTTAAAAAATCACAGGAATAGAGATAAATTCAACATTAGCCCACTAATATATATAGTACGGTTGATAAGTGAAAATTGTGCAATATGGCTATCGCGTCAGATTTCATTTTGGATATACCATTAAGTATGCAAAGCAGCAATATGTTAAAAAAATTGTTTTATTTAAAGTGAAAACCGATTCAAAGCGCTCTACAAAAATTAAATATAAATTTCTTTATGCTAGTAGTTGAGGTGTCAAGAAAAAAAAAATCATTATAAAAAAAGTCATTTATTATTAAAAACAAGTACAAAAATCTGTATTTATATATATTTAACAATTTCCATTGGAATAAATACAGCCAAGTTTCTCTTATTGGAAACGCCTTTCTAAAGAAATTAGTAGCCACAAATGACTTTTCGCCAATGGAGTCAGAGAATCCAATAATTTTTTGCGAAAGGGACTTTGGGACTCAATTCCAGCTCTTTAATAAAAAGAAGATGATTGTGCTATCGACGGAACCCTAAATCCTCTCCATAGAATTAATGAGTCCTTTTTTTTTTCTTTTTTTTTATTCCGATTTAGGTCCTTCGTACCTTGTCCTACCATTTTTTTTTTCTGTTAGGTTGTTCTTTTAGCTTTTCAATTTTTGAACGATTCTTTCATATGGCTGTCATTGGTAATTAATAATTGTTATAATAGATCGAGTCATAGGTAACTTCCATTTTTTTTTATCAGACATTTGTTTTTCTCTCATGAATAATAAAATTATATTTATTAATTTATTATGTATTTACCATTATTATCTATAACGAGGTGTAGAAGTTGACCGTAGATTAATGATTGGAGAAGTTTGTCGGAGGGGGGGGGTGCGGTCAGCAAAGAACAACATAAATAAATAAAACCATATTTATTTATTTTATGTCCAGCAAAGAACAAAATAAATAAACAAAACCTTATTTATTCATTTTATGCCTCAGCAAAGAACAACATAAATAAACAAAACTATATTTATTTATTTTATGCCTTCAGCAAAGAACAACATAAATAAACAAGACCATATTTATTTATTTTATGCCAAGCAAAGAACAACATAAATAAACAAAACCTTATTTATTCATTTTATGCCTCAGCAAAGAACAACATAAATAAACAAAACCATATTTAT
>NW_027110907.1:249545-250813 GCF_000696795.3 Halyomorpha halys
ACAAAACCATGTTTATTTATTTTATGCCTTCAGCAAAGAACAACATAAATAAACAAAACCATATTTATTTATTTTATGCCAAGCAAAGAACAACATAAATAAACAAAACCATATTTATTTATTTTATGCCCCAGCAAAGAACAACATAAATAAACAAAACCATATTTATTTATTTTATGCCAAGCAAAGAACAACATAAATAAACAAAACTATATTTATTTATTTTATGCCCAGCAAAGAACAACATAAATAAACAAGACCATATTTATTTATTTTATGCCAAGCAAAGAACAACATAAATAAACAAAACCACATTTATTTATTTTATGCCTTCAGCAAAGAACAACATAAATAAACAAATCCATATTTATTTATTTTAGGCATAAAATAAATAAATATGGTTTTGTTTATTTATGTTGTTCTTTGCTGACCGCACCCTCCGACAAACTTCTCCAATTATTATCTCTAACATTCTCCCATCTTTTTGGTAGATTATCTATTCCTTCCTTGTAAAATTCTGTAAACTGGAATAAGTTTTCAACTTCGACTTCTGAATTTAAGGTTTTTCCATTCAAAATGTTTTGGTAGGAACCGGGAGAGAGGGAGTGGATGTGGTAAAACAGACCATGCAATCTCAAGAATTTTTTCTTGTGTCACCCTTGCTGAAATTGGTCGCTCATTGTCGTCAAAAAGAACGACGTTTTTAATGGAGTTTCTCTTGCATTCTTTGCAAGTTCTGAACATATCTATCCTCAGTATTTGTTAAATTTGACTTCAAAAACTCGTGGTGAATTATTTTTTGGCAATCCCACCATGCACACAATAAAATCTTTTTGCCATGAATGTTTGCTTTCGGATCGGAAAGGGGTGAATGATCCTTATCAAACCACTGTCTTTTGAGGTAGATATTGTCATAGGTAACCCATTTTTCATCGCCTGTTACAATCCTGTTAAAAAAAGGCTCAAGTTTTACCTTTGAGAGCAGACTTGTGGCAATCGATATACGATCTTCCTTATTTATTTATATAATGAGGTGTATATAGTTGACCGTAGATTAATGCTTGGAGAAGTTTGTCGGGGGGTGCGGTCAGCAAAGAACAACATAAATAAACAGAACCATATTTATTTATTTTATGCCGACGTTTCGACCTGAGTTTCAGGTCTTCATCAGGGCTATAGAACAAAAGAGATAACAACATTTAGAGTAACATACAATTGAAAAGGAATAGTATACAAACAAATTTAGAATTATACAAAATATTTAATTA
>NW_027110907.1:253052-253480 GCF_000696795.3 Halyomorpha halys
AAAAAAAAAAAAAAAAAAAAAACAACTTTAAGAAATACGTTAAAGAACTTCGAACTTATAAAGGAAAAAATAAATGTTTTGAGACTAAAATAGGATAAAATTTATTTATTTAAAGAATATTAACCAGTCTCAAGAAAGTGTAAAGATTATAAATAATGAAAATTACTATTCATAGGAATATAATTATCAAAAACTACGTAATGGAGCTATAATGATCAGTCAATCGCTGTTGGAACAGGGGGGTTCAGACAGTATGTTTCTTATATTAACTATTTTTTATTCTTTTCTTTTTTTTACTATCATTTCCCTCTCCTTCCTTATTCTTTCTTCCTGATTCCCGTTATTGAGTTATGTGCACCACATCTCATGACTATCATGTTATATGCACCACATCTAATGACTATCATGTTATGTGCACCACATGTAAT
>NW_027110907.1:254055-259455 GCF_000696795.3 Halyomorpha halys
TATATATATTTTTTTTATTTCTTTCTTAATTTTTATATTACTGTATTCTCATTAAGTTTCAATATTCTTGTAATAAATTTACTCTAATACTACTTATGTAACTATATTATCTGTTATCTTCTTATTTTTCTGTAATTCCATTTAATCATTATGGTTGTTATCTTGTCTTTTGTTCTTAAGACCTGAAATCATGGTCCCCTGTTATTTGGAAAAAATATTGGTGTTTGAAATGCTGTATCTCTGAAAATGCTGTAAATGTATAGTGTAATATTATAAGAATATTGAAACTGTATATTATGATATACTGGGAATATATTAATATTAAAATTAAGAATGAAAGAAGAAAATTGACAATTAGTTGGTTTACATATATTATTCTTTTCTTTGATCTTAGTACTGACGAAGGAATAAAAATGTGACCGAAACGTTGACACTAATAAATAAATGTTTACTTATTTGTGTTCTCCATTGATTCCTTCTTCTCACATATAATACACGGTCAAGTATTAACTCATTATCGTAAAGTATTTTATATTGGAATTTATACTATGCTATATGTTTATAAAATATTTATTAAAAATAAAAATTAATTTATATCTGTATTTGAAATATTATATGTTATCGTGAAGTAAACAACGTTGAATTGTCATCATACTCAACAAATAACAGACGAGTGGAGGGGCGTACAGGCGCGTTGCCAAGGCACTTAAGCTGTTGGAATACAACATTCCAGGGCTAAGGACATTTTGGTGTATTTTGGCTGTCATAATATGTGCCATACTGTGTTTGTAATATATGTGATATTTTTTGTGTTCTAAGAGAATACAGGCTTGAGTGTCCTCACTGAAAATTTCAATTAACGATCTGAAAAGAAGGAAAACATTCCCTAGGTATATCTGTTGTCACTTTAGATATTCACATCAAGAGATTTTTCATTGTTGTGAATTATTTAAGTTACAATACATAAATAGTTGTTCCAACTACTTTATTAATTAAATTTAAACGTTGAAATTCATATTAAATGTTGTTCAAAGTGATTTCCTTGAGCATCGACAGACCGAAAATCTGTTATTATTGTGACACTACTGGATTTTTTTTTTATTAAATGTGAAGTTAAAAAAAAAAGTTTTCCAAACCTGGTCGACCACGCTAATTCTTTACGAAGAAGTATATTTGAAGATTACCAAACAATAACACATTGTATAAATAAAGAGGGAATAACATAAAGAAGCCGTAAAAAATAAATGTAGAAAAAGGTATAAACAAAACAGACGAAGTACTAAGAAAATATATAGATGTTCATTTCCCAACATAAGCAAAATGCTCAAGGCTACACCCCTCTCGGGTTAATAATACATAATATGTTTCAAATTTAACAAGTATTTTAAATGTGAGGGTCTTTTATACTTATTAATTTATTGTTTTATATCATTCGAAATAAAAAATAAATTTAATTATCGTTACTACTATTGTGTCATACTTGATTACACTAAGCATTTATAGCATTTTCAGAGATACAGCTTTCCAAACACCAATATTTTTTCCAAATAACAGGGGACCATGGTTTCAGGTCTTAAGAAGAAAAAGAAGTTAACGACCATAATGATTAAATAGAATTACAGAAAAACAAGAATCATAAGAAGATAACAGATAAAGTAGTTACATAAGTAGTATTGGAGTATATTTATCACAAGAATATTAAAACTGAATGAGAATATAGTAATATAAAAATTAAGAATGAAATAAGAAAAAAAACGTATACAAATATAGATAAAGATATGAAAATAAACTAAGCAAATATATGTGTACAAATTGAAAATTATTTTAAACGGAAGTAATGTAAAAAATAAATGCTATAAAGAAACAATTGTATGTGATTAATTAACCCATAAATTAAATATTCAGAAAGGATGACAAAATTAAATAATTAGATATAAAGCTATATTAGCTAAGAGTATAGATGTGGTGCACATAACATGATAGTCATTAGATGAGGTGCACGTAACATGATAGTCATTAGATGTGGTGCACATAACATGATAGTCATTAGATGTGGTGCACATAACATGATAGTCATTAGATGTGGTGCACATAACATGATAGTCATTAGATGTGGTGCACATAACATGATAACATTAGATGTGGTGCACATAAGATGATAGTCATTAGATGAGGTGCACGTAACATGATAGTCATTAGATGTAGTGCACATAACATGATACTCATTAGATGTGGTTCACATAACATGATAGTCATTAAATGTGGTGCACATAACATGATAGTCATTAGATGAAGTGCACTTAGCATGATAGTCATTAGATGTGGTGTATGTAACATGATAGTCATTAGATGTGGTCACATAACATGATAGTCATTAGATGCGGTCACATAACATGATAGTCATTAGATGAGGTGCACGTAACATGATAGTCATTAGATGAGGTGCACGTAACATGATAGTCATTAGATGAGGTGCACATAACATGATAGACATTAGATGTGGTGTATGTAACATGATAGTCATTAGATGAGGTGCACGTAACATGATAGTCATTAGATGAGGTGCACATAACATGATAGACATTATATGTGGTCACATAACATGATAGTCATTAGATAAGGTGTATCTAACATGATAGTCATTAGATGAGGTGCACGTAACATGATAGTCATTAGATGAGGTGCACATAACATGATAGTCATTAGATGAAGTGCACTTAACATGATAGTCATTAGATGTGGTCACATAACATGATAGTCATTAGATGAGGTGCACTTAACATGATAGTCATTAGATGAGGTGCACTTAACATGATAGTCATTAGATGAGGTGCAAATAACTCAATAACGGGAATCAGGAAGAAAGAATAAGGAAAGAGAGGGAAATGATGGTAAAAACAAAAGATAGTTAATATAAGAAACATACTTTCTGAACCCACCAGTTCCAACAGCGATTGACTGACCATTACGTAATTTTTGATAATTATATTCCTATGAATAGTAATTTTCATTTTTTTATAATCTTGAAAACCTGTTAATTAATAGAGTCTCTGGTGATATGGATGCCATACAAAACGATTAATTAAGAAATATCTCCTAATAAAAAAAACCTTTCACGAGTTATTTCATTATTTTTATAAGTTTTATTTCGTTCTTTTAATAAACATTAAACTATATAATGTTCATATAGATTCAAGACAGAATCAAGTGCAAGGCAGGTATATGCCTGGGATGTGACAACTTTTTTTTCGATAAAATCGAAGTGCCACTTTCCAGAATCGACTTTTCACATTCTTTTCGATTTTCTATAAAACAGCTGTAATGATTTTGATTAAATTCGACAACTCAGTGTAAATTTTGTTTATTTGAAAAAACAAAACAAAAAATCTAACTCATACTCAATACCATGGATTCCTAGGTACTTGAGATGATTTTCTTGTTTCTCCTTTGTTCTCTTTAAAATGGATACCAGACCCTTCAATTTATTTAGATGGAAACCTTGTGGTTAATAGAGCCCATCATCACAAAACCATTTATTAAGAAATATTATCCACTAACGACAAAACCCTTCATTATTTTTTTTTATTTGGTTACTTTTATAAGTTTTACTTCGTTCTTTTAATAAACAGTAAACCATATAATGTTCATATAGATTCAATGCACATTACATCATACACCTCTCGAAAACACATTCGAGGTTTTTGTGATTTTATTTTTGTTCCTTTTGCCTTTCTTATAAACCAAGTAAAGTTTTATTTTGATTTATTCAGTACGTTTAGGGATATAACAGACGTATTTGCATTACCCAAAATCGTGATATGGTTTTGATTTTACTCAAAATGACTTTCGTCATATCGCTTGATTTTTTTTTTTTTTTTTTTTGATTTTTTTAAATAATAATGTTCAGAAAAACTGACATACTTAGTAAGTTACCTATTGAATGGTTCATTCGTTATCAAGTCTGATTTGGGCTTAAAAATAATATTGAACAGAAAAATGTTAAATACAAAAGGTGCTCTAGTAATGAATGTAAATGAGTAATTTTTAAAGCTGTTACTTAAAGTAATAGGATCTGGAATAAAATTGGCTTATTAAATATGTTACGCTAATTTTTTTTTAATTGTTTTTAAATTAGTCTGAGCATTTCGTAAAAAATATAAATATATGGAAATATATTGTGATATGATAAAAATTGTTAAAAGTTACAAACTTTGCACTTAAAAAATGTCATTAACACTAGAGTTCTTTGAAATGCGCCACCGTCTTTTTCAGGTACTTTGGAAAATAAATATCTGGAGAAGTATTTAAGATATATCTACGCCACAACCCCTGATGAAGACCTGAAACTCAGGTCGAAACGTCGGCATAAAATAAATAAATATGGTTTTGTTTATTTATGTTGTTCTTTGCTGACCGAACCCCCCGACAAACTTCTCCAATATTTAAGATATAAATACCTATAATTGTATTTATATTTTAAATTGTTCCTTAGGATGAAATATTTTAAAAAAAAGAAAACGAAATAATCTGAGACGATTTATCATAAAAATTGGTTTCATTTTAACTTTCAGTTGAATAATATGAAATGGAATGTGTTCTATATTCTTAAACAATAAAAAAATGGTTACTAAATCTGAGTTAACATGAATGCCAAAATCAAATTTCCATGCTGATTCGTCTTAAGCAGTTTATAAATTGTTAGTTCACCATTCGTTAGTTCAGTTCATTTGTTGTTAATTGTAAATCAATGCGCTTTTTATTTTAATATATACATAATTTCTTTGTTTATTTATAGTAGATTCATGCAGCAATAGTCAGTTAATGTTTGGTTCATAGTATCAAAATACTTTCTCCTTTGCTAAACATTCTATGCATTTTTATTTTTTTTAATAATATTATTATTTGCTTCATTCTTTATATAAACAACCATATATCATTTACAAAGGGAGGATATTATGATTTTCGATCTTAATGTAACTTTATTTGCTGGTCATCTATCAAAACATATTACACATGTAACTAAACTTTTTTCGTTATTGAATTATTATTTAGTGGCAAAAATAATTAAATTTATTTTTTTAAAAATCATTTCTATGTATCCAATGATCTAACCATCATATATATGTCGCAGAGACATGGTAAAAATGCAGATTTGATGAAATCGTTAAGATGATCTATTGATGGAAATTGTTAAAATAACAACTTTAAGGGATCATCCCCCCTGAAGGGATCATTTCCCTAAGGAATGTAAGTGATTTGATGAAATCCCTTTCACTAAACCGTTGTAGTGAAAAGATATTGTTTATATATTTATAATCTTTAAATTTCTTTCTTGAGACTGGGAATTTTTTAATAAATAATTCAAAACACTATCCAAATTATAGTCTCAAAACTTTTATT
>NW_027110907.1:260150-264668 GCF_000696795.3 Halyomorpha halys
TTAAATTGTATGCTTCATAGTGAATTGAGGTAAGGTAAATTATAAATAATAATGTTAAATATTTAAATTGGTTGTAGGATCATACATATAATGGAAACTTTCGGTAGTAGAATGTCCCTGAAGATGGCCGAATTGGCCGAAACGTTGGACGTGTAAAAGAAATAAAAGTTTTGAGACTATAATTTGGATAGTGTTTTGAATTATTTATTAAAAAATTGTTTATATATTTAAAGTACTTATCCAATAAACCATGCAATAGTATACGTGGAGTAGCTAATACAACAGTAGTCACTGAAATATAACTTTTTGTTTTAAATATAAAATAATGAATTGTAATGTTACAACTCAAATTGTGGGTTTATTTGTTAAAACTAATAAAATTAATGAAGTCATGTATATTTATTTAAATATGGTATATATAAAATATTTAGTAAGGTGCAATATCAACTTGGTTGATTGTGATATATGTTTATTGTGAAATGTTGACTTGAAATATTTCTATTTGTAGAAGTACATAATAGACAGAAGAGTCCAAAACAATGTTTAAATGTAAAAAAAAAGGGTGAAAACTAATTTAAAGTAACATAAAGTTTTAACAACTTTTTTTTTTTTTTTAAAACATACTTTATATATAAACTTTAGAAATTTTATATAAAACATTTATAATCATATAATGATTATATGATAAAAAATAGAAATAATAATAAAAATAAAAATAAAATAAAAATAAATCTGTACCGCTACAACCCATGGTGCAGTATTTACTGTTACTAAACCAACGGTTGTGCAAGGAGGTGATTTGGTCAGAAACAGATTTTTCCCTAATTAAGGTTACCCACTTAATGAGTCTGGGTGGACCCCAGAAGGCTGCCGAACCTAAGCGACTCACAGCAAGAGATAATTATCTGTCAGCCTGATTCGAACCCGGAAGTTTGGAGTTAGTAGTACAGTGCCTTACCACTGAGCCACACTGCTCGCCAGGTCAGGTGTTCAGTACTTTGTTAGGAAGTACTGTTTCTGGATCGACGGTTGTGCTAGGTGGTGAATTGGTCAGAATCACGCTCGACCGCCTGATTTTTCCCAATTAAGGGCATCCGATTTACAAAAGAAAAAACACTTCATTTAATAATCAGTTCCATCCAACTTCCTTAGGCTGCTCTGCACACAGGATACTAATACTAGTTAGACAATTGCTTATTATTCTAATAATACATAGACATAGACACTAGATATTAAAGTATTATAAAATATATCCTTATACAGTGAAGTCTCATCAGTTATACGAATATGAGGGGGTACCAAAAATTCTTCGTATAAGTGAATATTTCGTGTAAGTGAATACGCAATACATATTATGTACGTATATTTTTGAGAATTTTTTTCTTGTAATTAGTAGGTACATATACGTATGTTGTATGCAGTTGAAAGAAAAACAAAGTAAAGTGAAAAAAAAATTATTTATTGTATACAATTTTAATCCGAATTTTTGCCAAAAAAAAATTGTGTTATGTTTGTTTGTTTCATGTTGTTTTTTGGCTGAATACATCATTCCTTCGCATTCTGTTAAGGTGTTAAATTTCTTCTCGCTAATTTCTTTCGCGTTTTACAACTTCAAATGCTTCAAGAACATCTGAAAAAATGGAAGAGGCAAAGGATCTTCATCATCTGAATCGGAATCGTCCGAGCTTATTATTATACATTAGGGAGTAGAATATAAACATAAAGAGTCATTGGGACCGATGTTATTCGCGGAAAAAAGTTGTTCACTGTTTAGTTTTTCGTCCTTTGTCTTGTCACGGAAGAAAAAAAAATAAATAGAACTGAATAAAATTTACTAATATGTACATAAAGCCGGTCCAAACTTTCCTTCTTATAACTAAGTTTCGTATTAATGAGACTTCACTTTTTTTTTTTTTTTTTAAATATCAGCCTAAGTACCTCAATTCTTTTGTTAATTAGTTATAAATAAATAATTTGTGTTTCAGTGACTATAGTTGTATTACTTACTCTGCATTTGATAATCCATGGTTTACTAAATAAATATTTTAAATATCTAAACATTATTATTTAATATTTTCTCTAAAAAGTTTAAGGGATTTGATTAAATCATTTACTTTCTTTAAGGAAATCAACCTAGAGTTGTTAATTTAACATCTTCCAAAAATTAATCATCTAACTTACAGATTTCCATTTTCATAATTCCATTGGAACGTTTATGATGTAAGTTTTGGTTTTAGCAAACTAACAATGCAAATTTTATGATGTATTGGTACATAAATACATATATAAAATTTAGTCAATAAAACAAAAACTTGGGTTGTGTCATAATTTGAAATTCGATTTTTATTATAATTTTTTAGATAGTATTCTTTGAATACCGTCTATTGTCAAACTGCCTGGAGGATTAAGATATATCGAATATTTTTTTTTTAATTAGGACCAGCAAAAAAAGTATCATTAAGATGTACATTCAATAAGTCGTGCAATCCTCCTGTTTGTATAATTTATAATCTTTTGATTGACAATATGATTGACATTCGGTTTTCCATCTGAAATATCAGATACTTGGCGCATAGCAAACAAGCCGTCAATCATGTAACATCAAACAGACTTAATTAGTATTTGATAATAAATCGAGTTCAAGTAATCAATTACTGTAAGATATAATTTTAAAAAATAATAAAATATGATTTTATAGATTTTTTTTTTTTTTTTTAAATCAAAGTGTAAATATGAAATAAATTTAATTCCTTCTCTGAAATTTATGCATCGCACATATATAGGAATAATTTAATATTAATTATGGCTGTCAATGTTATGGTTTGCAATCATTTCTACATGTTTCATTGTTTTTTCACATATATATTTCGCCTAACATTTCACATAATTTTAATGTTTTAAAATAGCGGTGAAGAAAAATGGTTTCATAGGATAATTTTCAATTTTCCGAATCCACGCGCTGCTGTTGAACGAATTTCACACTTGAATGAGACCTGATTGAAAATGTTCATTTTTCTCCGTAGATAAATGGAAAATTAACGAGAAATGAACAAGATTAAATCTATAAATTAAACATAAATAGGTAGTTTACTTAACATATCTACATAACACCATAGCACCATTGAGGGATAATATGAATATGCAACTTGATACTGTATTATATGGTTATTAAATAATTGTTTCTGCCAAAGTTTCTTATTTTTTTTAATCACTCTTGGAAAGTTTCAACGAACTTTTCTTCTATGGTAAGTATTGTCTTAATTATTTTATATATTCTTGTTTGAGAGTGGTTTAGTTTATTCTTAATTTAAACAAATTTGATCCTTTTTTTCTCTCAACTTTATTCTCTACAACTTTTCCAACGTTTCGACCCTCAGGCCATTCTCAAGGATACCTACCAAAAGTTTTTTTTAAATTTTTATATAACAATTTCATTATTTCCTTCAAACTACACACTGATTTCTTTGTCCCTACCTTCATATTGATGTCATTTCCTTTTTCAAATCTTAAAAATTCAGGCTAATTGCCTTAGCCTGCATTTTAAGATTTGAAAACTATATGAAGGTAGGGCCAAAGGAATCAGTGTGTAGTTTGAAGGAAATAATGAAATTGTTATATGAAAATAAAAAAAACTTTTTGTAGGTATCCTTGAGAATGGCCTGAGGGTCGAAACGTTGGAAAAGTTGTAAAGAATAAAGTTGAGAGAAAAAAAGGATCAAATTTGTTTAAATTAAGAGTAAGTATTGTCTTTAAACCAAGATACGAAGAAAATTATAAAAAAAAAAAAAAAATATTTAGACTTTATAATTACAAAACTATATATGAATCTGAATAATACACTATTTAATATTTTTTAATATCGGTGCCAATCCGCGCTCCAACTTTTCCATGCGAGATAAGTCTTGAAACCTTAAAAATTCAGTGATAGCACATGAGTTGGCTTTTATATATATATTTTTTGGAAAAGTTAATTAATATGAATGACCAATGTATAGGATATGTACTCCATAATATACACGGAGGAGAAGAACTAACAATGGACTGCTTGCAGAGACTGGTCAATCAATATCTCTCGATAAAGGCAAGGAGCTTAAGATGTGGCTCGAAGCAATCCATCAGGATTCCTCTACTCAACAATGAATGCAAAATAGTCGGCAAGAGACCACGTGGGAGGCCAAAATCCGGATCGATAGACAGAATCAACAAAGATGAGGAAGAGTTGCATGCTAGAAGCCAGTTGCCCAACATAGGCAGGCGTGGAGAAGGCTGGTTTGGGCGGCCGAAGATCTACAAGGTCTAGTCAACCGGTAGAGCCAACCGGAAAAAAAATGGAAAAGTAAATAATACTTTGCTGTATTTTAAAATACAATACTATAGCCCTTAAAATACAATACTATAGCCTTAAAATACAATAGTATCGCACTTAAAATACAATAGTATAGCACTTAAAATACAATGCTATAGCCCTTAAAAAAATGAAAAAGTATATAAGAGCTGAAAAGAAGAGCAGATATCGAA
>NW_027110907.1:264718-268556 GCF_000696795.3 Halyomorpha halys
AGGTTGGGTTTCCCAGGTTGTAGGTCACTGCTCCTTTAACTGTCGGCAACTGGGAGTGGAACTTCATGAACTGTTTTTTTATATAATCCTCTATTGACTCCATATGTAATTCTCGATGCAATTGGCTATTTCTTATGAACCAAGGAGCATTAACTGCGATTCTTAGGACTTTATTTTGAAAAGATTGTAATTATTTCCTTTTCGTAAAGCTCCCTAGACTTCACAGCCGTACATCAACAGTGGCCTGAGAATTGTTTTAAATATAAGAACAGTTCTTTCTGGTTTTAGTTTGGAATTTCTGTTTAGGATAGGATATAGCATTGCTAACCTTACATAGGATTGAAGATATGCATACGGAAAAGAAATTTTCTTTCTCGAAATTGGCTGATATAGATTCGTGGTCAAAACACGTAAGCGCTAAACCAAAGAAGTGGGGTTTTTATTGAAGAGGTTTCATTGACGTTAGTCAAATTCTTCGATTTGGTGCTTACACCTTTCTGTCTAGATCCCATGGATATACTTTTGAGAAGTGTAACCGCCTTTGAGAGCTATAGCCTAAAGAACTCATGTAACTCTCAGGAAATTTAAACATATTTTAAAAGATTGAGACTACTTTCCGAGTGGACATACACCATCTGGTATGAGGCATTTTATCTCTCGCAGAGCTCCTACTATACTCACGAGTGATAAAATTGTTCGGGTAAACTCATTTTAACGAGTGGATATGTTAGCCTGTTACAGTCTACAAATAATATTTAATTGATATTAATTATAGAGATTTCAAATATTTTATTTAGGACCTGATAACTGACTGGCGATGTTGGAGCGAGGGTCCCAGAGTGCTTAGTTCAGAAGTTCGATTCCTAGCTGGGTCATTAAATACTGGGTTGAGCGGTCCCTCCTCATTCTCTGTATCCCCCGATCAGCGACTCCTTGCCTAATATTGTGGTTTTTGGCCCCTGGATTCAGCCCACTCCCTTTTAATGCTACGTGGCAAAGGAGTGGCATTGTATTTGTGTATATATATATATATATATATATATAATGATTTAAAAGGGCTTCCATTTGCTTTATGCATGAAAATATATTCTTGTGGTGTGACTGGATGTGGGGTGTTAATGGCTAATAAATTAGGACCAAAACGTTACTAATATGTTTAAAATGTTTATTGTTATAGTTTTGTAATAAAACATCGTGAATACAATGTGGTCCACTGAACAGAAACAAAAAAAATTGTGGTCCATACAATTTTTTAGAATTTTTTGTAATATATATTTACTAATTAAACATGAATCTCACAAGAAAAACTAACTACAAAAATAAATTAATTTACAATAGTTAAAAATGTACAAAACAAATATTGTTTTTCTACAAAAATACAATGTATATATTATTTTTTTATATGGAACAGTATTTTCTTAATACATTAATATTTGTAAAATTAAGTTTCTCCCCTTTTATTGTCTTTATTATTTTTTGACCTTTCCTCATATTTAGAATTACATTACCTATTCTTTAGTTTCCTCGTTACTTAAAACCATATAATTATATGAATTAAATTGAAATTTTTAATTTTTGAACTGATTTTACACATCACTAATTATTTTTATCATAATATATAAGTATGCACTATTATACTTGAGGTACAGTGTAGGTGGTTTCAACAAAATAAGTATCCTTGTATAATTAGGACTAAATATAATTATGACAAAATAAACATAAACTAAAGAAAAAGTATTGTGATCTTGAAGGTGAGAAAAAGACCCCGAAGCGTAGAGGAATAAAAAAAAAAATTAATTTTACAAGTATTAATACATTAAGAATTAATGTTTTCTTCCATGTCCATTTGCCATTAGTCAACTCTTAATTCATCAAGTCTTATCTCGCTGAGGGGAGAACTTAAGAGTTGAGAAGGAGTACGTCACCAATACCAAGATACAATACATGATTGTACTTTTGCAATATTCATATTCTTCATATGCATATTCTTTTGTAAATATTTTTTTTTATTTGTTCTTGTGCACTGTTGTATAGAAATCTTTTTTTATCAATTATAATGAATTTTATCCATTTAGTCTCAATATTTATTAATTTATTTTGTCCCTAACGTTACAAGGACAATTTTAATTTTCAATTATACCCACACAATAATAATTTTAATGCTGACAATTAAAAAAATGCTGGTTATTCTGCCCAAGTCTAATATAATATTGTTAATTGGCCTACATTTGTCATTTATATCATTTAATATTAATTATTTTAATTGCAAATTTTGTTATACCGCTTTCAGACAAACACCATATTATTTAATATAGTTATTATTTATTTATTTTTTAATAATCGCATCTTTCTGAAGTATTTTCAGTACCTATGTTATTAACAGCTCTTTTTTAGAACACCACTGTTAGGGAAAAACGTTTTTATTTATTTAATTATTTATGAAGGGCTGCTAGAGGTGTCCAAGCGGAGTATGCATTTATAAGAAATGTGAAAAAAACCAAAACCATGTTATAAGGGTTATGGAGCGGATATAAAATGAAATTTCACTCAAGTCTCGTACATAAGACACCCCTAACTATATACAATGTTCTTATTAAAAGAAAAAATAATGAAATAAATAGATAAGAATAGTGATTCTTAATAAAAGAGGAAAGTAAATTTAATAACATAAAATAATGATATTGGTACACTTAAATAAAACAAACAATTGTCCTCTAATAGTAAAAAGAAACAAGTTAATTTGAAAAAGGGACGAGAGAAGAAAAGAGAAAAAAATAAAATTAGTAGTTGTCGGATTTAAGTAATCCGATTTTTCCGTTATTTTTTTGGATTTATATAAAGTCGGGGTCGGGGGTCTCATTTTCTGATGCCCCCCCTTGCCGCGAACACCGGAAGACCCCGAAGACGCTGCGACTGCAATGCCGCCCCAGCCTAAGCATCATGCAAGCCAGGACCTGGCCTACCCCTACCATCAGGCCAGGCTTCAGGACACGCTGGCCAGCCCTTGAGGAGGAACGAGGACGTCTTTTCAGACACAGGGAAGATACACGGTATTTACCGTTTCGCCCACCGTACACCTGGACGAGAAAGCGGCTATAGGACGTGGAAGTGACCGCGACAGCGAAACTGCAGCAGCCAACAGATAAGCGCATGATTGTTTCAATTAGTCTATGAGACCCCACTTTGTTCATATTACACTAGATAAATAACTATTAACTAACTCACTAATATCATCTGCCCCTCCAGGGATTAATACTTTATAAATATAAGGAAATATATGTAGTTCACGAGCATAAAGTGTCTCACATTTTCGGCCCCCCTTTTCCACACATTTAATTTAATCATAAAATTACACTCGGGACACCTGCAGCATAGCACGAGCAGGTCCCGATGTAACAGTAGTAATAATAAGTAAAATAGAGGTAGTGTGACTATGAATTAATTTTATATTTATTAAAATTTATAACAGGTTGTCCTGCAGCAGCCTGGGCTTCAGTCTTCGGGTTAGGTTGGGTTTCCCAGGTTGTAGGTCACTGCTCCTTTAACTGTCGGCAACTGGGAGTGGAACTTCATGAACTGTTTTTTTATATAATCCTCTATTGACTCCATATGTAATTCTCGATGCAATTGGCTATTTCTTATGAACCAAGGAGCATTAACTGCGATTCTTAGGACTTTATTTTGAAAAGATTGTAATTATTTCCTTTTCGTAAAGCTCCCTAGACTTCACAGCCGTACATCAACAGTGGCCTGAGAATTGTTTTAAATATAAGAACAGTTCTTTCTGGTTTTAGTTTGGAATTTCTGTTTAGGATAGGATATAGCATTGCTAACCTTA
>NW_027110907.1:268891-283331 GCF_000696795.3 Halyomorpha halys
TTCAAATTATTAAAAGTATAAATTTTATTAGTTGTTAAAAAATAAATAATAGCAGGTGAGAAAAAAATGTCAATATAACTCTGTGGCTACATAGGTCCTCAACGCAGAAATTGAGCCATAATTAAAAAAAATAATATTTACTTTTACAGTTGTGGTTATTGCCTTTATTGATTATGTTGTGCACAGTTGAAAAAAAATGGTTTTTAGTTTAATTATAATAACAGGATAAATATTTACCTTGTCGAAGAAAAATTCGTTGAAATCATTTCCTTACTTATTTTATTTGTTTGTATGTTTCTATATTACAGCAATAAATACAACAGAAATTCAATATACTTTTCATGAATTATAAAATTTAGATAATTAAAATAAAAATCTTTTTATCTGTGGTAATATAAACTATCAATGACATTTATTATATTATTAAGTTGGAATTATTGTGGCAGAAACAGTTTAGAATGACCAAAATGGTGCGGGTTCTTAAAGGGTATTGAGACCCAGACCTACCTGTGCCGTTGATTCCCGAAGGCCTGATCCTGGCATCGTAACTTGCAGGACCAAGGATCTGATCCAGGACCTGCTTTTCCTTTTCTCTGTAGTTTATTTTCGGCTGTAAACACCTGAAAATAGAAATATATTGTATTTAATTTTACTTAATTTAATATCGTTATTAATATATATATAATAAATAGTGTGCATAGCTTAGCATGAATAATGGTAATATGTATATAAATTATTTAGTATTTGATATATTCTGTGGATAGTACCGTAGACTCTTGTTTCTTTTTGACAAACCTAATATAGTTTGACCAAAGTAGAAAAAGATAGATCTATCTAGGATAACGTCTTTAGAACAGCTTCATATTTAAAATATAAGGAAAACTTTTTTTTTGTGAATATTCCACTATTTAACTAATGAAGTGATATGATAGAATTTTACTTGTAGGATAATATTATCATAAAGGAATTTTATGACCTAATGATGAGGTTGAAAACTGACACTATATTTTTTTAAAAATCCAACATTTAATAAAGATAAACATAATTAACTATTTTTTAGTAAATTTAACTAGTTTTAATTTGAGAACTGGCAGACATCTGTACGCCCAATGGTTTCTGAAATGATGTTTTTTATAAATCAAACTTACTCCCCGAAGCAAATATCATGAAAACTACCATTCCTACGAAGGTAAAGGTCATAAACTTCATTATAGTCCATTAAACTAGCTTTAATTTGAGTGCTAATAGACATCTGTACGTCACATAGTTCCTGAGATATAGATTTCTCAAAATAAATTAACTAACTACTAAGCGTTCAGTAGATTTTTAATAAATTTTGCTTTTTAAAAAGCTATATCTCGAGAACTATTTGACGTAAATATTTGTTTTAGGGCTAATATTTTAGCAAAGTTACTCTTCTTTATATAATTTTCTCTTAAATTTTCTAGTGTGTAGGTAGTTTAGCTCCGAATGAAAAATTAGTTTTTTTTTTATCACTTTGAAACAGCCGGCATTTTGTATTCCCCCTACCTATACTTGGCAGACTCATCAATTTTGACTATTAATTAATATACAATATAATATAAATAATATATAATATAAAACAAAGTGAGGCAATGCCGGGATCAAGTCCTCATTGGCATTGTCAGGGAGAAATTCCCCTGAGACCGTTTATCAATTTATTATTTTTATCAAAGTGTTAAGCTCTGGAAATTAACCTTATTTATTACTGGTTGGCAGTTTTGGTAAATTCATTTTTGATCCCCCACTGCCGCCATATTCATCATTAGTAATTACTCTTAAGTTACAGTCATAATAAGAATTTTTCCTAAAGAGATATTTCCGTGTTTCGTGGCTTTTTCTCAGACTTCGATCGATGGAATACTTTTTCTCCGGTAGTTTCCCCTAGAAGCTGCAATATTTTCCCTGAGGATGATGGACGACGTAAAGAATGACAATGCCGGTGGATCACGGCAGAGCAGTATTACCCTAAAGACATGCCGGTTCGCACTTTCTTCCCAGTACCAGTTCCAGGCGCGCACCATGTCTCCTGTAGCCATTAGACCAAATTTTCCCTGATTGATGTAGTTCTTAGATCATGCAAATTGAACTTCTACGATATACTTGAAGCTGTTGTTCCTTGACTCCAGGCTCTGAATATTCCTAAGTTAATGATTCCTAAAAGTGTTTATGGTATATATATGTATGTAATTTTCTCAATTAAGGGTACCCCCCCCCATGAAGCTGGGTTGACTCATAAGGTATCCTGAACTCACAAGGTTGACTTAGTTCAAGAGTAACAGAATAAATTATCAGTCATAACCGGATATGGACCTGAGTCCTTTCGAGTTAGTAGCTCAGTGCCTTACCACTGAGCCTTCTTGTTTCATTCTTTTGCAAGTGTTTTAATTATTTTAATTAACTAATTTTAAAAAATCAAATTATTTTATTTTATTAATACTATTTTTTTAAAACTTATTTATCCATTCAAGTGTTTCCTGTAACCGATTTTTTATTATATTTTCCTTTTAATCTATATGTTAGTCTTACTCTCGTAAAATGTATCTATTTGTTTGTTCTTGGTAAACTGATCTAGTGCTGTGACTATGAATGATGGTCTGATCTCACATTACCGCCTAATATTCAATTTGTTTAGCGGGTCACTGAAGAGGATCTAGGAGGGTGAATTCCGGAGAGCGAATTTGTTGATCGGGTGAATTGAAAAATTGTGAAAGGGTGATATTGGAGGAGCAGAAATGAGAAGGAAAAATAGGAATGAATGGAGCAATTGTTTATTATATCTTATTATCTCTTTTTTTTTTTTTGATTATACAATGTATGTTTAATTTATATATGTCCGATTACGGATTGATAAGTATGGTGTGTGAGATAGCAACCTGATGTATTTGTAGGCAGCATAGATAAATAAAGTATTTCTCTCTCTCTCTAATTGATTGTTCTATGCATTATTTCAAATTAAGACACGGTACATGAAGCTCCACTCCCTTTACCGACAGTTGAAGGAACAGTGACCTACAAGTTAGGAAACCCAACCTCAACCAGAAGACTGAAGCCAAGGCTGCAACAGGACATTCTGTTATGAATTTTAGATTTATCATGTGTTATGTTATTGACATTACTTCTATTTTTTCTCTTCTTCTTTTTTTCAAATTAACTTGTTTTTTTTTGTCCCCCCCATTAGAGTGAAAATGTTTGTTTAGGTCTACGAGTGTCGTTGTTTTTGTTATTAACTTTACTTTTCTCTCTTATTTTTATCTATTTATTTAATTTTTTTTTTTTATTAAAACGTTGTATATAGTTAGGAGTGTCTTTTGTACGAGGTAGGTATAAATAGGGGGGTAGCTGGTAGCTATACCTAATTGTTTAAAAAAAATTGTAACTGTGAATGTGATAACTAAGGATAGGATTTTTATGTTTTCACATATTTTTACCTGACCATGATATCTGCGATTCCTTACTAACTAAAGATGTTTCAAGACATTTCTGGCCAAAAGAAGCCATTTTTAAATATTGTGCCTTTTTTTACATGTTTTGATGTAAATCACATATTTTGTTAAATATTTGTTATTTTTAACATATTTTTAGGTATTCTGTCCTGAATCACATATTTCCTTCAATTATTTGTTCAATTTTAAATACATTTTTCGCTGCAACTACTTAAAATTCAAAAGAACGCAAGATACTTAAAGGTAAAATTTATCATTTATCATAAATAGTGCGTAAAAATTCTAAAATGTGTGTAAAAATCAGAATCAATTAAAAATAGCAAGGGCCTTATTCCTGTGGCATTTTCCTAGAATTTGTTTGTTTACTCTTCAATCCATTTCTCTGTTTCTTTCTTTCCTCAGATTCCACAGGTACCAATACTATGTATTTAGATTTGTGCCCAGCATTTGTCAGGGCATACATTCCTATCTACAAAATTAGCAATCCGGACTTCTTAGCAATCGGAAGATTATTCTTTATTTCCCTTTTTAATTTGTTTATAATTCATTCTGAGTAATTATTAATCAATTAGTTTAATTACAATTATTAATTAATGCCTTGTTATTGAACAGCTATGTTTTCTCTAAGTTCATTTTTTTATACATATTTTAACATAATTTCTTTAAAATATTATTCATATAATATATAATAAATACATATTTATGTAACTTTTTTTAAGTTATAAAGTTACTAATTAATTAGTAATTTATATTTTTGAATAATACAAAATTTATAAATACATATTTACATATTTTTTTTTAAATATTTGACAATTTATTAGCACATATTCATGTACATATTTCGGATTTTTCAGCACATAAAAATCCTATCCCTAGTGATAACCATATAAGGTAAGGTCCTCCGGGTCGATTTGGTATTAAATCTGCAAAAAAAAATCTGCAGTTTTAATTGTTTGATTAGCACTTCAGCCCCTTTGTTTTTCATTTGGCTCAAGTAAAATTATGAGACTAAATGTAGTCCAGAAGAATGGAGACTACAAAGAAGCTTTAGCATAGAAAATTAAATTTAAAAAGTTAAAATCCTGAACAATTTTTTAAATACATGAATGAACCTTTAAATACATGAATGAACCTTTTCCAGCTCTTATTTAAATGTTTCCATCCAGACCTCTTTTTGATTCTCATATGACTGGACTATATTTTGTGATTAATATACACATCCGTCAATTTGTGGATATGATTAATCTTACGTCCATTAAACGTTGATATTATAAAAATAGAATAAAGGTTGGAAACGCTTGTTAATTTAATTTTTCTCTCAAAAAACTTAATCAAAAAACTTAAAATTTGAAATTTACAATCCATTATCCTTCCCTATGTTCTTTATTGATGTAAAAAATGGCCGCTTACACTAAGGGAAGAGTAGCGCCTTAAAGTTTTTTAAAAATAATTAAATAAAATATTAAGTAAAATATTCGGACTGAAAAAGAATCAGGTAAGGTGAGAATTAAGAAGGCTACACAGCACTAAAATGAAGGAACTACTCCGAATAAATATAATTCAGGTTATAGGATTGTGGCAAATAAGATGGGCATGTAGGTTGTGGGACTTAAGTAACAAACGGATTTCTAGAATGTTAATAAAATCAAAAACTTCTGAGGGTAGATCGAAACGTAGATGGGAATATTGCATTAAGTCTAATTTAGGTTTGAAGGGGCGTTATTGGACCGATAGTAGAGAAATAATGGTTCATATTCTCACAATTAATTACTTTTCTTGAATATGCTATCAAAACTCAATTTTATGGATATGGCTCTCATTAATGAATCCAGTGTGGCGGCTGATAACACATTGGCTTATTAATGCCCTGTACAGGAATGTTCTAAGTTTGTACATTACCTAGCAATGATAGAGCAGGCTAGAATATAGAACGGTTATCAAACTTACTTCATGTAATAAATATTTCATGACCCTCTCAAAAACATATTTCCCTCAATTTTTTTTATAGATAAGTAAGATCTGTAATCTATAGATAAGTAAGATCTGTAATTTATTTTTAATGTATTTTTTGGACACGAGATCTTATACACAGATATTTTATTCATTTTTTCAGAAAATAACATCCAATATGGTCCGATCAGAAGACAATAGCTATCGGTAGGTGCCAAAATAGCACACAGAAATGTAATTTATGATACTACTAATATAAATAAAATTTATTCGTTACTTAAGGCGTCGAGATTAGGCTTTTGAGCCTTCGAGTGAAGTAAAAAATAAAAATGAAATTATAAAACGTCATAAAATAAAATAAAATAATGAATTTGAAAATATAAAAATGAACAGCAATAATTAACAAAATATATAAAATAAATAAATATAACAAATAAAGTAAAACCATATGTCATAAGACATCTGTGTTTCAAATAGTTTTCGAGATACAAATTTTTCAACATAAATTCACTAACTACTGATTTTTCAGTGCATTCTTAATGAAATGTTGCAATTTAAAAGCTATATCTAGACAAACAAAAAACCTAAAGGGATATCGTTGAAAGTGAAGTAAATTTGTTAAAATATAAGTTCTACAAAAGCTTCATACGTTCGTTTGTTTCCGA
The DNA here is from genome assembly GCF_000696795.3 of Halyomorpha halys. Taxonomy (NCBI): domain Eukaryota; kingdom Metazoa; phylum Arthropoda; class Insecta; order Hemiptera; family Pentatomidae; genus Halyomorpha; species Halyomorpha halys. Next base: position 274,974 of record NW_027110907.1, read on the forward strand.
GATACACTTTTTTTAAAAACAAACATTTCATTACGAAATAAGGAAAATTCCCAACCTATAGCTGTTCTAGGAAAACGAAAACTTATTCTTGAGTAAGAAAAACATAACCTTGCTTATGCAAAAAGAGGACTTGAGTTTGATTATTCCTGAGTTGTGTTCTATTCTTATTAGTTGTGCTAAAATATTTTATTATGTGAACAATTTTATTTATATATTTGTAAAAATACTTATCAATATTTGCTTTGCATGTAAACGCAAGGATTAAATCTCATTTTATTTGTCCCTCAGCCGATGGCTTATTCCAAGTTTGTGTACATTTTGTAACTAAATGATTTGTGTATTTTTGAAAAATAAAATTTACTTAGTGCCATTACTTGAATAGGCTGAACAGTTTATCTCATCAAAAAACACAAAGGAACTAATAGCAAATATAAAGTGGTCATTAAATTGAAATGTATGGATTTTATGTCATGATAAAGATAGATTTTATGTCATTCGTCTATAAAAGATAATAACTTTGAATCCTCTAACAACTTTTTCGGTAATGTTGTTTAGCTTCATAATAATTTCATAGGATCGATAGTATATCAGAGAGATAATCGAGTTGACATTAATCTTACACATTAATGAAGACAAGCTGTCCGTTTGCCATAGAGCTTCGATCCCCATCATTAGTTTTCTATTGTTTGCAAGAAAATACCTATTCATGTGTCTTTCGAATAGAGGGATGGAGGGAGTTGATTGGTATTGATGAATTCGATATAAATATATAGAATCCTCTTTACGATACATCGAACGCTGCCATTAATCGACATTGCCTGACATGGCCGATCTGTTGGAAATTTGATTAAGGCCTCGCCTATTGTCTGGAGAAAACCATTTGTTACTGGACGTAGGTCGATTGTGCTGGAGCCGAACCTGGAACTGGGGAAAGCTCTTGGGGATCCTTTATGCAATAAATTAGTTCTGTCATGATTTTATCATTATTTTCAAGTTAAAAGAACACAAATTAATCATTCATAACTTTTTTTAGTTGTAATTATCTTTAGGGAATCAAATGATATTACTTTATTGTATGGTTTTATCATTTGTGATAAAGAACCTTATTATGGTTGTACATTTACAAAAAAATATATACATATACATACGTATTATAATAGTTGCAGTGAATTAAAAATTGTTGACTGTTCGCTACTAAATATAAAATTTTAATTTTGAATTTGGTAGCTTGGATTGATGGGCTGTATCAATGAAAGTGATACACAAATTTTGTGAAGAACACACTTAGGGCTTCTTTGTTTCTCATCTTCTTTCACCATTTCATCACTCCCCTCCCACTCCTTTAACCCACCCCCACCCAAAAAAAATCTAATGTTGAGCTCAGCTGTTCTGTTTTCTCTCTCTGGAGTTTGTTCTGTGGGGTTCCACTATTAGTTTTCTGGCCATAGATGACAGTAGATCCTACTTCTCTTGAATATTTCTCATAAAATAATATCTGGAATAAACCGTTTTCCCTGAACAGTACTATTCATATATTCTTATTGTTTTTTTACAATTAATAATCCTATTTATTAGAATTAGTCATAGTTATTAGCCTGATGATTTTTACTAAACCAAAAATTAATTATATTTTGGTAAGCTTTCTTAATTGATTTAAGAAATGCTTCCTTTTTTCTGTTTTCTAGACATTGTTACAGTTGCCATGGTAAAATACAAACACTGGCGATATCTGTGTAGACAAGAGGTGTTACGGTTGTCATGGTGAAATAAGAATACTGGCTAGATCTGTTCAGACAACAGGTGTTACGGTTGTCATGGTGAAAAGTCACGAGCGATATGTTTGAGACTAGTGGGTTTTGTTTTTAGTGAAGGCGACAGTTTTGATTTTGGAACACGTATGTTCAGATGAGTGGGTTTTGGTTTTGTGAAGGTGACAGTTTGATTTCGGAACACGTTACGATTGTTAAATGTGAAGTGGTAATAGTTTAAAGGCCCTCTGTCTTTACTGTTTGAACTGGAATATCACCATATAAGAAATGTCATATATGTTTTGTTTTTCAAAATTATGATGTTTTACTTCAATGGACAGTCTTTAACACTAGAAGTGGGGATATTGTGCAGTTACGTTTCTTCAGCATGTCCTAGATAAGAGAATAATAATGTAAATATAGTTATTAAGGTTAAGTCAACCTATAAGTTTTAATTGTTTTATTCATTGATAAGAATTCTTTTTCATTCTCTGTATATATATATTTTTTTCTTATTATTAAACTTTTGTACATATAGATCTGTTGTTCTTTCTCTGCTTTCAGCTTGTTAATTTACTACTTATTTTCTGTTATCTACGTGTAAAGGTATTCGCCAGTGGTCATAATTCAACAATTGTTTATATAGGGATATATTTTAGTTATATTGTACGCATAATGCTTCGGGGATTTCGTTTTTCCCAGAAAAAATAACGTCGCGCCTAAGGAGTAATTTATTCTTTATTCTTTATTTTTGTTTTTGTTTTTTCCTTTTGCGATTATTTTTTTTTTTTATTTGACTTTAACTCATCCCCTTCTCCGCTGAGCGCGGGCAACGATGAACGTGTAACTAAGGATAAGTCAAAATTTGCGGTTATAACATTTTCAGGGTACAAAGTCATACTTAAGTTAGGATCCTACTCTACAATCTGAAAGGTTATTAGAAAAGGAAATATTGGAAGGAAAGGAGATTTTCTGTTCCAGGCTTTCCCGGAAATGCAATTACAACTTTATATTAATTTTCAATTTCCTGTTCTCTTTCAAGTTCAAAGTTTTTCAATTAACCTTTTTCAGTGACTGTTCTCTAAAATATTTCCTTCTTGAAGGAAACTTGATTCTCATTTCAGTGGTGTTTTTAATTTCTGACTCTTTTGTTGTGAAAAACACAACCCAAAAACCATAAAATGAGTAATATCTTGAGGTTTTAAACAAGAACTTTTTTTTTTTTTTATTGCAAATGAGATACATAATCCTTGATATGCTTTGTGTATACTGGGCGTATTAAGGTCGATGAACCAAAGGCAAGCAGGGTTTGGAGATAGTTCGGCATTACTTCAAATGGTTATAAGATTGAGACTGAAGAGGAGCATGAATTGCTTCCTAAAATTTATCTTCTATCCAACATCCCGAAGGCTATACCTCGAATCAAAAACCTACTCTATACACTCTACATAGATTTACTATTGCACTTAGATTCACTTTATTGAACACCAGATCCCAACCGATTGATTTATATTTGCCCTCCCATAGAACCACCTCCTTCAGCTAATCCTTTATTATACGTGCAACCTCCTCCTAGAATTTTCTTCCCATCTTCATTCCCTAATCTTCATCCGTTCTCTCCTTTAAACAACTCCATTCCTTCACTCAGTACAAAATCAAACCTGCATTTACTGTGAACAATGTATGTAGGCATAGATTGATTAACCACATTACCTAAATAAATTATAATTTAACCTAATGAATTGAGTTAAAAACCTATAAAATGTTTAGTTTATTAAAGTTTCTTCTGCAAAATTTCTATGCTTCATTCTAACTGCGGTTTTCTAGATTTGAGTATTGTTTTTTTTTTAGTTTGAGATCCCTGTGGTAGCCCAGATCAATTATACACTTTCAGATTTAATTGGACCACTTCATATATCTCTAAACATTCCAGGATATCGACTTGTTAAAGTAAATTAAAAATAAATCCATTTTTAATCCCCTCTAGTACGTGCCTCACTCAAGTACATTGACGAGAGAAACCTCGCTCCAAAACATCCAAAGTTAGGTCCATTTGATTGAATTACATGACTTGTTCGAGTGGTATAAATATGAGAAGTTCAACGGGATGAAGTTTAGATTGCTGTCTGATAGAGCATGAATTTTCATAAAGAGCAAATTTTTTAAATTTATTTAAGGCATATCTTCATTTAAGAAAATTTTTAGGAGAATATACCCATCGATAGAACTCTAATTGCATTTCTAGTGGAGAAGATCTCGAGACCGTAATTTGTTCGGACGCCTAGGAGGATTATCAGGTAATGAAGAAGAAGCCAGGTTAGAAGCGATTTGGGTGGTTGGGAAGTGTATCATGGAAGAATTAGTATCTGTTCTGGCCAAATCGGCAACATATGGAACTAGAGGTCCTGATGAATGACTTGATTTGTGTCAGTGTAAGGAGCATTAAGGATTTTACGAAGGATTTTGGACTGTGAAGATTGAATTCGGGAAGAATTCTATGGTTTATTGGAGCCCCAAAGCTCAACTCCGTATGTCCATATTATAATTATATAGATCAGTCTTTAACGGATTGGCAATTTAGACCGTTTGTCTAGTCAATGTTGCAATAATCGGAATCGACGAGTAGTGTCCTGTCTTTTCAGTCTTGTATGAGGATTCCATGTCAGTCGTTTGTCCAGATATAAGTCCTTAGTAACGGATATGTTCGGCAGGAATAAATGGAGTATTATTAGGATACTGTGGCAACCAACATGCCCAGATGCATTAGATCCACACCACAACGACATTGCGTCAGGACTTCTTCATCCGCGAGTTGATACGCGGCCGCATCTTACCTCGAAGAGGTACTCAATAAATTACCGCCTACCTCCTATGCGCTACGCAACTCTCGAAGAAGCTCTACAATTGAAAAAGGAACAGATACATTTCATTCGGTTAGATGGCGAACATATTGCTCATTAGCAATTGCAGTCGCCTCCAACACATTCATCCTAACCAGCGGAACATAGAAATTATTTTAGGATTATTTTTCCGTAGTTGTTATGCAAAAATTGAGTTCATAGGAATAAAGTTCCTCCTATAATATTCTTCTTACTGTTTTCTGACAATGTTTATTTGTTTTATGTCATCTATGTCTTCTCAGATGCTCCACAACATCACTATACATCATGTATCTCGTAATATTAATACACCTTCTGTCCTTGACACACCTGCCGCAACCACTGATGGAGATTACCAACTTGTTCAACATGAAGTGCTTTATTCTAGGACAACGGCAATATGTTCCAGTTTCAATGACCGAACCAATTAGTGTTTCTAATAATAGGGATAGTAATAGGCATTCTTGGCAAGGAATTAGCACCCAATATAGTATCCAATAACCGATGCTACCACCTCAAGAATGGAGTAGACCACTTCTTGATCAGTCAGCTGCTCTTAAGCGGAGCAGTGGCATGTGTTTATGAAAGAGTGGTTGAGAGTCCTGGTATGACATGGGTAAAAGGAATATTACAACGCATCTTGTTTCTCCTGTTGCACACCACCATCTTACTCTACCAAGACAGTTCCATGATAAGAAGGACCGTCTATATCTTAGCCCTGTGAAAAAACAAGCCAATGAAAGCTCTCATCCAACAAAATGCAGTGATCTGAGAACTTTTGGACTTACTACTCCCAACCAGTGGCAAAACCATTCGTTGTCATCTCAACATGTTCTTCCAACTCGGAATTCCAGTCGTAAACAAACTATTACTATACAAGACACTCCACACTCCTTCTACTGTTTCTGTTATAACAATTTCTGATAGTGAAGATGAAGCTCCTTCCAAAAGTTCCCAACACTGTACTTATTCTAGTTCTCGACCCGTACAACAGGTCAACACGAACTCAGTAAAACAACACAGTGGGTTTGTTTCATGCTACACTGTGGCTGAAAGCGATAATGAAGAACATCATACACCATCCTCAAAAATGCATCATCAGGGTCAATAATATTCATCAAATCGAAGATGTTCTCCACCAAAAATTCTGCAAATTTATTTGGCAACTCTTCCAAAGGCCAATATCAACATAAAAGTCCCCCAAAACCTTCTTTTAGAGACGTAAAATATGAGCCTCATCAAAAGTACTTTTCACGAAAAGAATCATCGCCACGCATTCTGGGAAAGATGGCATCTTGAGAGTAACAACTGGAGAATACCAGCGATCAGCTCGTTCTCTTGACACCCGTAAATGATAATTTTAAAATTTTGAATAAATTTAAGGTGGGCGGAATGTTGAGGCCAACGTATGCTTAATAATTGATCTGTTATGGTTGTAAGCATTGCGTATTACCATGTTTTGTTTAGGCTACAGAGGTATTAATAATACCAGTTTTACGTAAATACACCGGGGCTGTGGCCCTTATCTCTCTACCTAGTCAATAGTTCCTAGCAGGTTGGCCTCGCTTCAAGCCATGGCGGACTGCTCATCTCTTCCCCGAGGATATTTCTCGGCGGGCGGCTCTTCTTCTCCAAGAGGACATCCAAGTCGCACAGACAAAAAACAATATTTTTTGGCATTTAATTATTAAGAATAATTTTAATTTGTATTTTTAGAAATTCATTTTTTTTTTGTTGATTTTTTCTAATTTGTATGGTTCAATATTTTGTCTTACAGGTTTTTACTTTAAATACAGCAATAACCAAATTTGACTATATAATTCTTTTCTTCACCTTACACAGTTGGGCTAGTAAAGGTTCCTTTTGAACCCCTACCCGTCGTAACAATAGATTTATATATATTTTTATTATCTTGTTTAAGACTAGTTGATTTTTTAATAATAACAAATTTTATCCAAATAGTCTCAACCTTCTTTATTAAAATCATGTTATATGTACAACGTTTCGGCCCATCTGGCCATCATCAAGGACAATCTTAGTGTAAGTTCCTCAGCCTCACACTAACTTATTTGTTGTTTTAGTTATTATTTTGTATTATTTTAAATATTTTAATATTTGTTATATAGGGGAATTTGTTTATTAAATGAAATAGGGGTTGTGAAATAGAAGGGAAAGAAGAAAAAAAAGGAATAAATCGAAAAACTTGTAGTAACTTTGTAGACTGGTATTAATAGTAAAAGAAAAGTAAAAGAAAACTGTGGAAGAAAAAAAAAAGTTATCTATCTATTATATTATATCATGTAAAAATATGTAACTTATATTTGTCCAGTCACGGATTGATCAGTATGCTGTGTAATGTAGCAACCCGATTTTTTTAAATCCTTATTTTTAAATCTCTTCTCTGATTGGTTATCGATGTCCGAAGACTCCCAAGGCAGGCGTCCCCCTGCTCAGGGCCGAGGATGTGTAATAAGTAAAAGTTATACATGTCCAGGAAGGGCCTGCACCTGGTTAATTTGATTCTGGTCCCTCGTAACTACCTGTCATTTTGTGTTTTAACACTTAAAGGTTAGCCAATCTAATTTTCTCAGGGGACTCTGGTAATGTGACAAACTTAATACAGATGTTTTCATATCCGAGGATGCTAAAAGCTTCCCAGAAGGATACCCTGACCAGGGGCAGATGACGAACCACCTAAATAATACCCAGGATTGCAAAAAAGACCGATACATAGCACATGAATGAATAAAGTATTTCTTTCTCTCTCTCAATTTTACAGGCTATAATGCCTAAGTCAATTTAAAATAGTCAAAATAAACCTTAAGTTAATAATAGTAAAATTTTAAAAAAATATGAAGAATATAATTTTATTAAGTTTGATCAACGTGAAGCTGTAATACTAAAATTAACATTATTCTTGCTGATGGCCGGATCGGCCGAAACGTGTAATATGTTTTAGTATAGAAAGTTGAGACTATTTGGATATTTTTTTTACTGTTGATAATCTATGATGTTTGGGGAAAAAAAATTGGTACTGTTGATAGAGTAAGCTCAAAATTAACAGGCTTAAATATTTATAAAAATAGGCTTAAATAGATATGGTGTGAAGGCTGACTTAACAAGAATAAGAAAAATAATTCGAGAGAGAATACAAGTGTTTTTCACTGGAAGTAGTTGCACCCACTTCAGTCCCTCAAAGCAGTAAACCTCCAGTCATATTAACACTCTGCGACTAATTCACTAATGTTTATAAGAATTTCACTTGTGGACACTTCAGTAAGATTGGCAGATACTTCAGTAAACAACGTTGAAGTCTTATAATGCTGCCGAGCCTTCGAAAACAAACTATTATTAGAGTAAAATTCTTTGCGTTACTAAAATACTATTGGCACACCGTTTCGGTGACCGGATTGGACACGGTCCAGTCTCCTAGAGTTGAGCTGCTCGTCTGTCTGAGGTATGGGGGGACTCAAGGTAGCTTCAATAATCTTCATCATATGCCAACATAATCCCTTGTCGGGTAATGTGTTTATTATGAAGATGAAATAGGAACACTTGGCGAACAGGAAAGTTATTTAGTTACAGGATACCACCCTATTCTAACCATGGTAAGTTTTACTTGAAGAAGTTTATCAGGGGGTGCGGTCAGCAAAGAACAACATAAATAAACAAAACAATATTTATTTATTTTATGCCGACGTTTCGACCTGAGTTTCAGGTCTTCATCAGGG
>NW_027110907.1:283381-286088 GCF_000696795.3 Halyomorpha halys
CCTTTACACGCCACTATCCCTGATGAAGACCTGAAACTCAGGTCGAAACGTCGGCATAAAATAAATAAATATTGTTTTGTTTATTTATGTTGTTCTTTGCTGACCGCACCCCCTGATAAACTTCTTCAAGCATTAATCTACGGTCAACTATCTACATCTCATTATGGTAAGTTTTATTTCGTGAGACTGCCATAAAAATGAAAGTCGACCCTCAGGCCGAATTCGAACCCGCGCTGCTGCAATTTTGACGTTGCCAAGACTTACGCTTTAATTTTAATTTAACATGTAGTATATGTAATTTTTTTTTTTAATAATTTATTTATTGTTATTTACAACTGTATACACATATATACAACAAGTAAATTTTCTGTAGGTGGCATAGTGACATGATAAAAACATGTGGAGAATCTACCCACTGATAGAACTCCAATAACATTTCTAGAGGATAAGATCTCGTGGCCATCTTCTTTTCAGACGCCTAGGAGGTTTATTAGGTAATGAAGGAGAAGCCAGGTTAGAAACAAGTGGATTTGGGTGGTTGAGAAATTTATTATATGTAAATTAATTATAATTTTATATAATAATTATAATATTTGACATTCCATATCTTTCATTTCGTATGAACAGTTTTGTTTATATTATTTATTGCTACATATCCCTATACTAAGGTGGCATCGTTTGCTGTCTAAAAATTACAGTTAAATATAGATTTATATAATAAAATAATTGATGATTTTAATGAAAATGTTCGTAGAAGCAAAACATAAAACCACTAAAACATAATTTTTAACTGCCTTTAACGGCACAAAATTAAGTCTTAATTAAATAGTCGACCCGACGTTCTGCTGTGAAGACTGACTTAAGCGTCTAGAAACAATGGTAAGAAAAAATAGCTAGAGAAAGAATAAAAGGGTTATAAAATAAAATAAAAATAAATCTATACCGCTAAAATCCATGAAGGGTCAGGTGTCCATTACATTGTAAAGAAGTACTGTTACTAGATCAATGGTTGTGCAAGGAGGTGATTTAGTCATAATCACACTCGACCTCCAGATTTTTACCCAATTAATCGAACTCCGGTTTTTGCAGTAAGTAGCACACTTGAAATTAGTTGCGCCCATCTCAATCCCTCAAAACAATAAACCCCCGTCATATTGACACTTCCTGGCCATTTCTGACATACAAGGGAAGGGGTGGTTATATACAGGATACCACCCTACTCTGACCCTGGCAAGTTTTATTTCGTGGAACCGCTATCGAAATAATAGTCGCCTCCCATGCCGTATTCGAACCCGCGTCACTCCGATTTTGAGATTGGAAAGACCTATGTTTTTACTCCCTCAGCTGCAGACACTTAGTTTATTACCATAACTCTAATTTAAAATTAGACCTTTATCATTATTATAATTATTTAAACTCAACATTAGCTTGTATTAAATGATTTAATAATTCATTCACTATTATAAGTATTTTATTATTATTTTATAGGCAATAGACATGGAGGCCTAAGTCCTCGTGCGATGTATTTCCTAATACATCGCGCGTTTCTTGACGTGATTTTTCGCAGGGTGAGTTCGTCACTCCCACGCATATTTTTTGTGATGCCACCCACTTGCTTACGGGCCTCAAAATGTCCGGGGGAAGGTTGTCAGTGAGTTTTGCATTATTTTGTGCTTGAAAAAAACCCGGGTGGGACCGGGATTCGATCGACAACCTGTAGGTTGGTAGACTGGTGCGTTATCATGCTGCCACCGCTGGTATCCTGCTAGGTGTCTGAAAAGAAGATGGCCTCGAGATTTTCTCCTCTAGAAATATTATTGGAGTTCTATCAGTGGGTAGATTCTCCACATGTTTTTATCATGTCACTATGTCACCTACAGCAAATTTACTTGTTGTATATATGTGTATACAGTTGTAAATATCAATAAATAAATTATTAGAAAAAAAACATTTTGGGTGTCATAAGGGGGTTTTCATATCGGCAATGATATGTTAAGGTTGTAGGGTGCTTGTTTATAATAAACATTGTGCATAATAGGAGTACTTGTTTATAATAAACAAGCACTTCTATTATGCACAAACAACCTGTATCACATGCCAGAGTTACTTAACATGAAGAAGTCCACCCATTATTATTGGATGTTTATATACATTTTACTTTCACCAGGATCAGGACAAAAATTGAATAAATAATTAATTAATCAGTTAAATGTTTATTAATGATTATTGATCTGTGACATAAAAAGTAGGATACAAACAAAACAAGATACATCAAGATATCTAGTGATCGTTGAAGCTATATAATGGACATAAAGGACCAATTGGCAAAAAAAGATAAGAAGAATTGAACTGATGAATACAAGTGCAACGCATGTACCGAGACGTTCAAGCTAATAACTCCGAAAAAAAAATACCATTTGAAAAATAAAAATTACCGTAAAATTCTAGAGCTAATTTGAATTCAGAGATAAACGTGAATACTACAAAACGATAAGATGTGTCTGTAGAATGATTTTTTTTTTCTTATGTAAATTGAATTTTTATTTTTCCGGGCTTACAAAAGACAGCTTACCGTTATTTCTTTTTTATTTTCTGTTTCACATTTTCAAGTTAGACCTTAACATCCCATTCGTTGCAGATTTGACCCAAAACAGATATGCGTCTTTTCATTCCAAACTCCTTAACCATCCTAACCCATTAATTCTTA
>NW_027110907.1:287113-296123 GCF_000696795.3 Halyomorpha halys
TTGGAGGATTGCCAGGAATGGAAGAGGAAGCAAGGTTAGAAACGAGTGGGTTTGGGTGGTTAGGGAGTTTATTATGGAAGGAATGATATCGGGTTGGGGCTAGATCGGTTACATAAGGAACATTTAGGTGGCAGGAATAAATAATTTTTTGTTACTTGGTGATCGCACTCCTTAACCATCTTCTCAACGTAAGTATTTTAAGTTTTTTTATTCTTTTCCTGGAAAAAATAGAAATAATCCAGTAAACTTGATGATTTTACGATTAGTTCGAAATTAGTTTTCTGATACGGTGTTTTAAAAAATAGTTGTTCAAAGAAACACCTTAGAAGGTTACAAGCACGTTACGCCGATGTACTTTAGTTCACCTTGCCTGATTACGGAAAGAATGCTTTAGCTACAATAAAAACTCACAAACGCTTGCATGTGTTGAATATTATTATAAAAGTTTTTAAAATAGCCTTTCAAATATTCCATTATTCTTATTAATGTTTCTTTTCAAAATCACTAATTCCTTTTTTTTTAATAAATAAAATAATTAATAATTTTATCTACCCCATAAGAAACGTTATAGTGTTATATCTAGAATATAATAATATGTATTAAATTTTATAATGCTATAAGTTCAAAAATACTGTTGAAGTAGAATAGTTTAAACTGAGAACAAAACTCTTATATTATAATTGCAGATGTCCAGGTTAACTCTAATAGTTTAAATGAAGATAATTAATTAAAAATAAAATTAAAAAATGGGGAAATTGTTAGAACTATCAAAACCCATATTATAGTAAACCAGAGGAAAAGTGACTAAAATTTTGGAAACTGTTTACTTTCGAATTTTGTTTTTAACCTACTTCTAAATATTCGGTAAATCATTATATTTGCGGAAACGGGTTCTCCTTTTCACGAAATATTTGAAAAAATGCTAATAAAGAATCGTAAAACTTTTACACTCGTTTTTCTTTTAGCCTATTACTAAATTGTCAAACAATTTTTTTACTAACTAAACCGAATGAAAGGTCAGGAAATGTTTATATCAGGTGTTCATTTCAGCATACAGTAGGAAAATATTTAGCAATATTTAATAAAATATTTTAAATATTTAGCAATATTTAAAATATTTTAAATATTTAAATATTACCTAAATTAATCTTTACAAAATATAAGAGAAAATCCGAATAAAAAGTAAGAAAATGTTTACTCTGACTTTCTTTCTTTTGACATACTTCTAAATACTTGACTATTTCTACTATTTTTAACAAACATTATCGAATTCTAGTTGGAGCTTCCTATAGACAATCATATGCGAAATTCGATTTTGTAACCCAGAACCTTATGAAACAACTAAAAACTAGTTGAAAATGTGCTTAAGCTTATCTTTTTTTAAACTTATTTTCTTCTTTTGACTAACCTTTTCATTAAAAAAATAGTCAAAATCTAGTGTTATCAGTAATGATATGTACTGCCAAGATATTAAACATAGCCGTAATACAGTGTTACCAATAATGGTATCTAATAATAATAATCTTTATTTATTCTGGGATTGATCCCTTTAGAATAATTTACAGGCGTCAAAATTAGGCTTCAAAGCCTTAGAAGGAAATACAAAATAAAAATTAAATTATAAAACGTCATAAAATATAATAAAATAATGAATTAAAAAAGATACAAATGAACAACAATAATTAACAGAATATATAAAATAAGAATAAAATAAATAAAGTACAATCACATTTCATAAAATATAATATGACAAATACTTCTGATAATAAGTAATAGAAAAAAAATCAAATATAATTAAACTAAAACTACATTGGCATTGTTGGTAACGAGCTCGCAGACAAAGCTGCCAGAGAGTCACTCACGCTCCCTGGCCGAGGCACCGCCGTTCTTACCCCATCAGAATTCAGTACACTCCTTAAATTACAAATATTAGAAAAATGGTAGGCCAAGTGGGATGAAAGCTCTCCCAGTAAATTAAAAGAAATAAAACCATCAGTAAAACCATGTTCGACATCCTACCGCAACAGCCGCAGGGAGGAGGTTGCTCTGGCCCGCTTGAGAATAGGTCATACTCTCCTCACGCACTCTCACCTGATCAGAAAACTGCCACCTCCAACGTGCAAATATTGTCAGTCCATTCTTACGATTAGACATATTTTCGAAGAGTGTACTCACTATTTGCCAACAATAAACAGGATAGGACTGACTCCAAATTTATCCGAAACTCTCGCAGATGAGGAAGCTAAAATTACACGAGTATTTGAATTTTTAAAAACACATCGCCTTCTTTATAAATTATAGCTCCTCTTTGATTTTTATGTTTTTTATTTTATTTTTTTAAAAATTATTTTTCTATTTTTTTTTATTTTTCTATTTTTTATTTTTTTTTCTATTTTTTTACTTTTATCATCCCATAGGAGTTGATGACCAGAGGGTTTTACTCCTTTAAGCAACAATCAACAACAACAACTAAAACTACATTAAGTACAAAAATATATAAACCATGTTTGAAATTTTCAATTCTTATTCTTCCGGAATCGGGTGGACAGAAGGTGGTCTAAGATACGGGATTTGAAGGTTGGAAAGGTGTTAGAACTACGAATGAAAGAGGGAATAGAATTCCATAGGGATGAGGATAGATCTACCAAAGGCTGTGGTTCGATGGACACTTAACATATAAGTCTGAAGGCCGTGAGCGGGTATTGCGGGAATGCACTGAGGATTTAAATTGAAGGATATCAGAGATGTACGATGGTCGACGGGATTGGATAATCTAATTTGGTAGAGGAAGGAAGCAAAAAATATTTACGAAGGAAGGAAGGGTAAAGCCACTTCAATTCTTCATAAAATCGGGTGACAGAGACATCCCTGGGGACCCCAAAGGAATGTACTGCGAAGATATTAAACATAGTCAAAATCCAGTGTTGCCAGTAATGGTATGTACTGGCAAGATATTAAACAGTCATAATACAGTCAACACTGGTTAAAAGATTGGAATAATGCGAATATCGGCCTGAAAAGTGAAAGATGATTGCAATACAGCTGCCTGGATATGGGTTAAGTATGGTTGGTTTTAACTTACCAACAGATGTGAGCAGCCAGGAAGATGAGCGGCACTACATGTATCAACGACATATTCCACTAGGACCTGAAAAAGGAAAAGTATATTAGATTATTCACATCCCATTTAGCATTATTATTTTTTTCTTTTCACACAATGGAAAGAATTGCGAACCTAAAAAATTCAATGTATGGTTAATCAATATACGATTGAAGGGTCTTTAACCCTCTTGGGCACCGTTCCTGTATCTGTGATGTATCTGTTTTTCTTTTTTTGTTAAACATAACTTGGTGTGTAATATTTTGTATTTTTATATTTATTATTATCGCTGACAATGTGCAGTGGCTAGTTTCTTTTTTTTTAGATAAACAAAAATATTTTTGAAATTTTGGCATTTAAGCCCTGTTTCCTATTTCAATAAGAATAAGACTTCTTTAGTGTTAAAGTGTACATAATTCATTAGGGGTATTCATGATGTTGTGTTAAATGTAAAATGTTTTACCATTTTAAATGTTGTAAGTATAGGATTGTGAGCAGGCCTATTTAAAGTCATGTTAAATGTTACATGCATAAGAGGCCCTAGCGGGTTTTCTCAGCAACTTTTTTGATAAGCCTTAATGTTTATAACCTTTCCTTCCAGAGCCTCATGTTATGGTTTACATCGAATTTGATTCAAGTTTCAGTTTTGATTTAAGCAATTTATTATAACATGCCTAGAGTGGGTGAAAAGTGGAATTTGTGCGAAAGTTTAGCTTATGAGTGCCTTATTGATCTTCAAACTTGAAAAAAGAGAATGAAGATGGGCTAATTGACTACTGTATTGAAAGTATTTTCCATGTTCTATCATCCAGATATGCAGTTCCTTTTCTCAAAGGATCACTATTAAAATATACGCACTGGAGATCTTCAGTATTACCAAACTTGGATGAAGATAGGTTTAAATCTCTTTTGAGAGTGAACTACTTTCAATTTGAAACTATTATACAAGAAATCAAACGTTGTTAAAAAGTTTTTATTATGTCTATAACCCAATTTTTTAGTATTTATTGTATTAATGAACCCATTATCCTCCTATCTTCAAACCGTATGTATTGTTTAAGAATACAATCACTTATTTTCAGTAATTTCTTTGAAACAATTTCTAACAAGCATATATAGCATGTTACATGTCAGGTAAAAGTTAATTTAAATAGCTACAATATGTCACTCCTCCCATGTTTCTACCATAATCATGAGTGGAGCTATTTGTATTTAAAAAACTAGCCATTAACAATTTAGAAAAATATAGAGCTATAATTTCAAAACTGGTGAATATAATTTAATGAAACTTGGATGTTCCTCTTAGGTGTCAGGAAGCTTTATGGAAACTACTTTAGTTTCAAATTTTATTAGATTATGAGATAATGAGGTAAAAAAGTATTTGAAATGTGTTGATTTGACATGAAATCAACCATGAACAAAAATAAAAAGCTTACATCTATTTCAGGGAGAGAGGGGCTCCTGAGGTCTTAAATGATTTCCACTTTTTATTTTATAAAGTATAATTGCTCTAGTTAATTAATGATACATAAATAATAATATATACATAAGTAAGAATACATACATAATTATAAATATTTTTAAGTTCAATTATTTTGTCAATCGGACATCTTTAAAAGCTCTAGTTTTAATTTTTTTAATTCAAATTTTTTTTGTATTTTGATTTTACGAAGCTGCAATCCTTTCCTTTTCAAATTCAAATCGCTCCCTATCCTACACAAGACGGCCTGCTAATACCTCTTCTGTTTTTTTCTCCGTTGTATTATTAAAGTTATCTATTATGATTTAATAACTGGGGTATGAAATAATAACTATCACAAACACGAAAGAACTAACCTGAAACAACAAACAAAAATGGTGGCGAGCTCAATTGGTCTATTGCGTGACGTCATTCTTCATTTAGCAGACCAAATAACAGACTCTCAGCCATGTTACATGTTATTTTGTTTTACCACGACAAAAGAAGGCAATTTTTCTCCATTTAACACACTTTAACATGTTAAACTAAAGATCATGAATACCCCTAATATATAATACACAGATATTTTCATTGAATTCTTGTTAGCTGCTTTGTAAACTATTTTTGTGGATAAACAAATGATATAACATTTTTCTCATGTTAACCATGTTTTTTTAAATATATTTTCCTATATTGAAAATAATCGATTTTGGTAGTAATTATCCCTAAAATGAAGCTATTACCTGATTGGCTAATCAAGACTGCAGCGAAGCCAATCAGAATTTTGCACCGTTCGGAAGTTACCTACCAGCAACTCGACGCCACTTATTCGGGAAAACGTAGACCCTGGAACCGGAATATGTATTTTAAATATAATCTTTTCAATTTCTTGAGACTTTTTTTTTAAGGTAATCCACGTCGAAGGAGATGTTTGCCTAGTTATCTACAGGTGATCAACCTATTCTAACCATGATTAACAATAAATAAATTATGTTATGTTATATAAATGTATGTTAATTATGTTATGTATAAATTATGTTATTGATTAACAATAACAATTAATGAAAAAGTCAACGCCCCAAGGCCGGATTTGAACTGGCACCGCCCGCAAACCAATCGATAGACTTGTGCCTATCCTCTGAGCTACGGTGCGGCCCATATTTTTGTTTTAATAAATCAGTTAGCATCCATGTTATGTTCCAACACTCTTTATTATATCATCAACAGTGAAACGTTTCGGCCAATTCGGCAATCATCAAAGACTATCTTTTTTTTTTTTAATTATTTATTTATTGTAATTTACAACTGTACAAAATAATACAATAGGTAAATATGTAGTATGTTTCATATACACTTGAAAATCTTGGGAAGGAACCACCCGTTGGTGGTACTTCAAACATTAATTTAAACTAGAAGGTCCCGTGGCCATCTTCTTTTCAGAGGCCTCGGAGGATTATCAGGGATTGTTAAGAATGAAAGATTAAGAATTAATGGGTTAGGATGGTTAAGGAGTTTGGAATAAAAAGACGCATATCTGTTTTGGGTCAAATCTGCAACGAATGGGATGTTAAGGTCTTTATGAATGAGTTTATTTGTGACGTAATAAGGAGCATCAAGGATTTTACTTAGGATTATGGATTGTAACGATTGGATGCGGGAAGAATTTGATGGTTTGGTGGAGCCCCAGAGCTCAATTCCATATGTCCAAATTAAAGACTATCTTAAATATAAATTTACACCTTACATCTAATTATTTAAAAACTATTTAAAAGCTATTATGCCCTCGTCATTAATTACAAGTAAAATCACCCTATGAAAAAATAAATTAATAGGAAATCATATTAATTTTTAATAAGCTTATGACTAGTTACCTATTTTGTCACAATTTCATCAATTTTAAAACCCATTTAAAATTTTTAAAAAAATTATTATGTGATAATTGATAGTGTTATGTTGATCAAAAATTAATGAAATTGTGACGAAATAGGTAACTAGACGTAAGTTTAGGTAATAAGACATAAGCTGAAAAATGATTTTTTTTTTTATATGATAGTTGATTGTGTTAACTTGATCTACAATTAAAAGTTTTAAAAATTAATGAAAATGTGATAAAATAAGTAACTAGACATAAGCTTAGGTAGGCTTCTTACTAATTAATATGGCTCCCTATTAATTTATTGTTACATAGGGTGATTTAAATAGTAGTTAATGATCTGGGCAGAATAGCCAGTAAAATGTTTTTAAAGAATTCGATGTGAGGTGTAAATTTATTTTATTCATTATCTTAAATACTTTCTTGAGACTGGTAATTGTTGTTTAAATAAATAATTTCAATTGTATCCATTATAGTCTTAAAACGATTTATTTTCTTTACAAGTCCGACGTTTCGGCCTATCCAGGGACAATCTTAAACAACTCTTGAACTAAATAATTTAAAAAATTGTTGTGATAAATTTTAACAAACAAGTGACCGTGATAAAGAATTTTAATTTTTGTTTTAATGTGAAAATTCACTAATTAAATGACTAATTGAAAACATTGACCTGGGAAAACTAACCTGCATAAAGGGTTTTTAAATTATTTAGTTCAAAAATTGAATAAGATTGTCCCTCAGAATGGTCGAATAGTCCGAAAAGTCGGAAATAAAAGGTTTTGAGACTATAATGGATAAAATTTAAATTATTTGTGTAAATTTATATTTAAGATTGTCTTTGAGGATTGCCGAATTGGCTGAAACGTTGGACTGTTGATTATCATCAAATCATACATAGTGTTGAGACTTAACAACATTCCCGACAACAAAATAAAAAATAAAGACTACAAAGGAGCTGGATGAGGGATCTTAGCTAACTTATGAAATTAATTAAAACCAGGATTAAGTAGCAATGTCATTTTAGTAATTTTCCATTCGCTGGTTGTCTTCAATCTTTTTTCATTGTGACTCCATTTCTGACATACGGAGGAGGGCAATCTAGAGGTGACCTACTTATTCTAACCATGGTGGGGATCAAGTTCATCAAGTGTAATTACATAAAACTCATTAAGTAAATTTGATGTAAGATCAAAATGGAGTAATATGTATAGACTACATGTCGTATGTACCATGTATATGGTAGTGAATTTGTGTGAATAATCTTATATATGAAGAATTAAATATTTATGATTTTAAATTTAAAAAATAGGCTTTTAACTTATAATTAATGAATGACCTGGGCAGAATAGCCTGCAAAAAAACTCTAAATTTAATGTGAGGAAGAAATTATAATTGAAGATGTCCTTGAGGATGGCTAAAATGGCCGAAACGTTGGACTGGTGAAAAATAAAAAGTGTTGAGGCAAAAAAGGATACAAGTTTTGATTTATTTAATATATAACAATTATGTTTTTAGTCTCTTACGGCTTTTATACTAGTATTTATTTTTTAATTTATTTATTTATTGATATTTACAAGTGTAATTTGATAAAACTCATTAAGTAAATTTGATGTAACATCAAAATGGAGTAATACAGGCATGTAGAGAAATTACCCATTCTAATCATATCTACACTAGAAGGTCTCGAGGCCATCTTCTTTTCAGCCGCCTCGGAGGATTGTCAGGAATAGAAGAAGGAGCAAGGTTAGAAACTAGAGGGTTTTGATGGTTAGGGAGTTTTTAATGGAAGGATGGATATCTGGTTCGGGCTAGATCGGTTACATATAACCATGGTGGGGATCAAGTTCTCAAAAAAGTCCATCCCCCCCAGATTCGATCAGGCGCTGCCCGCAATTCTGAGGTTGCTAAGTCTGTGCCTCGACCACCGGAGCTACGGACGGCCCAGGTCATCTTCAATCTGAATACAGCGTAATTGATAAATAAAATCAATAATTTCTTCTATTAGTCAAATACGCTATTATGATTGCAGGATTTCCGTGACCTCTGAACTATATAGAAGGGAGAATGGAACTTCAATGTTACAGCTATATTTGCCGTATTGCAAATTTAACAAGTTTGCTATTAATAAAGTTGAAGACTTAGGAGACGACCTGATACCGTTAGTGGAACCGTATCGATTAATTATTGGATCATTATTAAGTTGGTCGGATGGTAATAGCCTTAGCAACTAGAAGGTTTGTTAGCCGCTCATAAAGTTATGTTCTACCTTCCCGGGGCAGTTGGGATAAATCATATTACTTCAGCCATAGTTGTTCCCTAGCCATGATTTCTGTTAGGCTTCCCTGCTTCAAACTTCGGTTATGGTACGTCCCTATAGGAGTACTAACTTTGTTTTAACTAAGTTTACTTACACAAAAAGGCCATTGTAGTCTCAAAAATATAAATAATTTATTATTCCTGCCGTATTTTCGCCCACTCAGGCATCATCAGGGCATTGGTGTTCATCTGATAAATTTTTAACACCTGTTCTTAAGTTTACTTTATAAAAATCCATTTTTGCTTATATTACATGCATATA
>NW_027110907.1:296338-314257 GCF_000696795.3 Halyomorpha halys
TACAACTGTGTAGCATATATACAATAAGTAAATTTGCTGAAGGTGAGATAGTGACATGATACAAACATGTGGAGAATCTACCCATTGATAGAACTTCAATAACATTTCTAGAGGAGAAAATCCCGAGGCCATCTTATTTTCAGACTCCTTGGAGGATTTTTAGGTAATGAAGGAGAAGCCAGATTAGAAACAAGTGGATTTGGGTGTTGGAAAGTTTCTCATGGAAGGAATGGTATCTGGTTTGGCCAAATCGGCAACATATGGAACATTGAGGTCCTGATGGATGACTTGATTTGTGACAAGTTAAGGATTTTGGATTGTAAGGATTGGATTTGAGAGGAATTTGATGGTTTAGTGGAGCCCCAAAGCTCAAATCCGTATGTCCAGATAGTCCTTATAGTCATGTAGATCAGTCTTTTGTAATGGATTGGAAGTTTGGACCGTTTGTCTAGTAAATGTTGTAATAGTAGGAATCGACAAGCAGTTTCCTGTCTTTTCAGTCTTGTATGAGGATTCCATGTCAGTTGTTTGTCCAGATGTAGTCCTAAGTAACGAATTGAAAGGAATGAGTGGGGTATTATTAAAGGAGACTGTTGGGCAAGAGGTTATGGGTTTACCCTTTCGTCATAATTTGGTAATATAATTTGGTGGGATTTATTTGAGTTAGTTTTAATCCTCCAATTTTGGCACTTTCTTCAAGGGTGGAGATGTGGGATTGGAGGGTTTGGGATTCACTGACAATAGACATGTTTCATCAGCATACGTCCTTGAGGATAGTGTTAGGATGGGTTGGGATGTCAGCTGTGAAAACTGTATAAAAAATAGAACCAAGGATACTACCATGAGGTACCACCAGCACACTGACGAATTAGGGATGAATAAGCGCTGTTGTGATTTATTTGAAATAATCTGTCGGAGAGATAAGAACGGATAATAAAAAGTATGTAGGAGGTAGGAACTGTATAGCAGTTCTGGGTGCCAGACTCGATCAAAAGCCTTTTCTACATCAAGAAAGACTCCCGAGCAGTATATGGAATTTTCATATATTTAAGATTAGAAAATGGAAAAATCTCAACAACCACGTTGGTTTTTTTAATTTAAAACCAATTTGTAGAATGGAGATACTTCACTATTGCGTAAATTACCGATTGAAATTTTGGTAACAATAGGTTTCTTTGCGGTTCTTTGTCCGTAGGGCGAAATCATCTTTGACAACAGTTCTTCGAAAAAAGTAATATCTGTTGTGGAATGTAGAAAGTCGGGATGAATTAATGACATATATCCCTGTAAAACGTCCAATGCTATTATTAACCGTACACTCTGGATAAATCCCTGTTTTTCTCTTTTCAAATATTACCCCTGGCATTTCATAAAGTTGGAGTGAATAGTGTTCCGAGAATAAAAATATCCCAATCAGTGGAACACAAGTGAAAAATCAACACGAGAGTGAGAAAATAATTGCTATTAGGTCTAATTGTGAGGGAAGGCGGAAAGTTTATAAAAGGGTGAAAGGAATGTAAAGGGCCATTGAGGGAGGGAGAACTCTGTTCGAATCACACGCTTGACCTTTTGCTTTTTAAATGAGTTTTTGTTTATTATTTTGTATAAAAAGTTTTCCTCTTTTTCAACAGGTATTGGATCTCGTGCTAGCTGTGAATTTTCCCCTCAGCTCTTCAAGGCAGCGAGTGGATACTGAACATCTAAGGAACGCTACAAGAATCAGGTAGGTGCCTATAATTGTTATCACATATTTCAACTTTAGGGGTATTCATGATCTTTGGTTTAACTTGTTAAAGCTAAAGTGTTAAATGGAAAAACTCATGTTAAATCGAAAAAAATTGCCTTCTTTTACCGTGGTAAAACGAAATAACATTTAACATGGCTGAGAGTCTGTTACTTGGTCTGTTAAATGGAGAATGACGTCACACAATAGACCAGTTGAGATCGCCGCCATTTTTGTTTTTGTGACAGCTCAGTTCTTTCGTGTGTTTGTGGTATTCATATCCCTGTTATTAAACCAGAATGGATAATTTTAATGATATATTTGAGAAGAAAAACAGTAACAAAAACAATTTAATTTCATTATACTATCTGACAATTTGTAAACGCTCGCCAGATAAAAATCTCACTATATGAACCATGTAATTATTCTTAGGAGACATATGTCCCACAATAAAGTTATTTTTTCATTTCGTTTCATAAGCTAAACTTTCACACAAATTACACTTTTCACTCACTCTAGGCATGTTGTAATGAATTACTTAAATCAAAACTGAAGTAAACAATAACATGAGGGTCTGGAAGGAAGGTTATAAACATAAAGGCTTATACAACAAGTTGCTGAGAAAATCCGCTAGGGGCTCTTATGCATTTAACGTTTAACATGACTTCAAATAGGGCTGCTCACAATCTTATAGTTATAACATTTAACTTGGTAAAACATTTAACATTTAACACAACATCATGAATACCCCTTTTGTATTCAATATTATTCTCTTTTTCATCCTACGGTTCGTTTTACCTAAATTTAAAATGTAGAAGTACGTAAAGTGTAATTAGTATCAGGGAAATTTGTACGGTATAATGGGGGGTCCAAAAACAATATAGTAAATACTGTACATTTTATAAAATCCCTCTCAAAAGTATCGCAACCCTTTAAAATATTTGAATTTTACAAAAACAGCTTATTCATGATAAAGAAATATTCTGAAGTCTATAATATGCATTTTTAAACTTGACATAAACAAGTTTTATTAAAATAAATTTTCTTTTTTTACAATTTTAACTTTAAAAGTACAATTTTATTTTTTTTAAAAATATTTATTTATTGCTATTTACAACTGTACCTTATAATACATTCAGTTAATCTGATCTCGGTTAAATTGGAGTTTTACTGGCGTGCAGAGAAACTACCCATTGGTAGCACTCTGGCATTTTACATTAGCTGGTCTCGTGGCCATCTTCTTTTCAGGCGCATCGGAGGATTGTCAGGAATGGAAGAGGATGCAAGGTCAGAAACTATGTGGTTTGAGTGATTAGAGAGTTTATAATGGAAGGAGTGATATCTGGTTCGGGCTAGATCGGTTACATAGGGAACATTAAGGTCTTTATGTATGATTTTATTCGTGACAAAGTAAGGATTTTGGACTGTAAGGATTGAATACGAGACGAATTTGAAGGTTTAGTACACTAATGTAAAATAAAAACTCGGATTTTTATAACTTAGATTTGTCCAAGAATAAAGCAAAATTCCGGTAACTTAGCGACCTGTTTCTGGTTTACAGTTTTGTCAAGCAGGTTACCAAGGTTTCCTCAATCAGAGATTATCTGTTCACAGATCGCGCTAGTGTTCTTGGATATTCAAATCAAATTTTATTTGAACTTCATAATTATTACGTTTTTCTTTTTTTAGCTAAGTTTTCTTTTTTTTTCCTTTCATTTCTTATGCACAGCTAAGGTAAGCAACATTGATCATATTATTGCTACCATAAAACATCAGAAATTTTTATTCAGCGAATCACAATTTATCTGAACAAATAATGAAGTACGTACTATTCACAATTCATTGGAACAAATCATTATTAATAAAAAAACAGCCAACAGTAATGAATCAAAATGCTGTATTTTATGTAAACTCAAATGATTTGAGTTTACATAAAATAAATAAAAAACTTATAATAGATTTCATTGATTATGTTTCCTCATTAGAGCAATTATATTTAAATTGTTGTTTCAGCATTAACAAGTGAAGCCGGAATTTCTTCACACTCTTTTTTTTGGATTGGTTAAAAAATATAACAGCATCATTGAAAATAATAAAAAAACTGACCCTGTTAACATGCAAACAAAAAAAAGTCTGGAAAGAACCGAAATAGTACAATACGCCTTCCCTAGATAATAATTCCAACTGGAATTTACAAGGTTCCTAGTAGGTTACCGACTTAAACGCAGATTTGCTCTAAATCTCAGCTTACCACCACATTTGATGGTTAACTTCTCTTGCAAACGCTACAAACACACATAATATCTATTGAAGAACGGTGTCAAAACTGGAGAATCAAAATTAATCTTAACAAATCCCACCAGATCACCTTTACTCTCCATCGTAAACCTTTACCCTCCTGTCCTACAGTATCCTTTTTAAATATTCCACTAACGGCTGTTGAACAGATTTACAACTTAGAACTCCATATTAACAAGAGACTTACTTGGAATCCTCATACAAGACTGAAACAACAAAAAACTCCAGGTAGATTTTGATTACTACAACACGTATTTGACGAACGTTCTAAACTTCCCATTCACTATGAAAAAATATTACATACTATGATAATCAGACTAATTTGGACGTACGGAATTGAGCTTTGGGACTCTACCAAACCATCGAATTTCACCCGTATCCAAACCACAAAGACCTTAACATCCTTTTCGTTACGGCTTTGGCCCGAAATACATATATGCGTCTTTTCATTCCATACTCCTTACCCATCCTAATCCATTAGTTCCGAATCTCTCATCCTTAACAATCCCGGATAATCCTTCGAGGCGTCTGAAAAAAATATACGTGACCGTCTAATTTAAATTAATGTTTAAAGTACCACCATTAGGTGGTTCCTCTCCCCAGGATTTTGAATGTTTGTTATTTACTTATTGCAGTTTTTGTACTGTTGTAAATTACAATAAATAAAAAAAAAATCTTTTCTAGAGCAACGAATAATTATACAGTTTACCCAAGATTTGACTCGTTGTAGTTTTAACTTTGATGGTGCAACTGCCCTATTGGAGAAAACCAACCGATAGAAAACCGATCCGTGTACAAATTAGGGATGCGACATCGATAAAAAACCATCGATGTTTTTTGTAGTCTATGTCGGATTCTTTGTTTCAAAAAGCACTTCTTACAGGCCGTAGAATGCGGGATCGTTGAAACAGACCCCATTTTTCTGAAATGGTTGCTCAAAAACATCGATGTATTTTGGGTCATGTATTGTAAGCAACGATATTTTAAAACATCGATGTTTTTTTAGTCGTTGTCGGATACTTGTTTCAAAAAGCACTTTTTACACGCCGTAGAATGCGGAATCGTTGGAACAGACCTTATGTTTCTGAAATAGTTGTTCAAAAACATCGATGTATTCTGGGTAAAGTATTGTAAGCAACATTATTTTGATATTGAACACTGATATTTCAAAACATTGATGAGTTTTTTATCAATGTTGCATTCTCATTTGCAAAAATCACTTCCGACTGGCCGGACTATACGTCGTCGTTGGAACAGACCTTGAGTCACTGAAATGGTTGTTCAAAAACATCGATGATTAGAAAACATCGGCTTAAAAACATCGATGTTTAGAAAACATCGGTCTTAAAGCATCGATGTTTTCAAAACATCGACATCGATGTCGAATCCCTAGTACAAATATTCTTCCGGCTCAAACTCCCGACTGAAAACCGGCTAGTTCTTATCCGATCTGAAAAATTATTAGCGTTTCTTAGGATAAAAATATATACTCCTTACTGAATAAAACATTTTTGTTTCGATGTCATCAAGGCCACGTTTACTTAAAATGCAACTTGATATAAATTGGAGGATGGCGGGAATCTTTTCAATAAAGTACGTGAGTTATTTAGAGGATAAAAGGGGAGCCGGAATACTTAGGGGGTTGAAGCGTCACCCCAGGGGTAGAAAAACTGTATGGAAATTATGACGAGGCCTCTAGGAGGCTGCTATGCCTTTGAAGGGTCGGAAAAATGAATATCCAGGACAAAAAAAGGGAAGAAAGGGCGCCATCTCCCGCATCCCTTCGTCCTATTTCATATTCACTTTACTACCTCACTCACAGCCCTGTCACATTTTCATCGGTTTATTAAATTAAAATATATTCTAAAAATATCACCTATATTTCAAAATATATATATGTATATATATATATGTGCATTTTTATATTATATGTGTTGAGGCCGCATGTTTAAATGGAATGGACGACCCTTTAATTAGCGAATCAAACAACTTTTTAATTGAATTTTTTTTTCCAAATCTCTAAAACTAAAACTAAATTTATGATGAAAAGTCTATTAATTTTGGGACATGTCCCTTTAGAGTAATAATTCAAAAATAATAAATAAGATTAATTATTTTTTATTTATGATTGTTTGAGAGTGGTTTAGTTTATTATAAATGAACACAATTTTGATCCTCCTTTTTCTCTCAACTTTTCATTCTTTATAATTCTCCAACGTTTTGGCCCTCAGGCCATTTTCAAGGATACAAACTTCAATTCTGATGTCATTTCTTTTTTAAAAAAAAACCCCAAAACATTGCAAGCTAATTGCCCTTGTCATATATAATTTATTTTATTAAATTTGATATCCTAGATTTAAAACTTATTTTACAAACCACTTTCCCATCTTTCATTTATATTTACAATTTAAGTTATAAATATAAATGAAAGAAGGGAAAGTGGTTTGTAAAATAAGTTTTAAATCTAGGATATCAAATTTAATAAAATAAGTTATAT
Organism: Halyomorpha halys; assembly: GCF_000696795.3. NCBI lineage: Eukaryota > Metazoa > Arthropoda > Insecta > Hemiptera > Pentatomidae > Halyomorpha > Halyomorpha halys. The sequence goes on from NW_027110907.1 coordinate 302,857, forward strand.
GTGACAAGGGCAATTAGCCTGCAATGTTTTGGGGTTTTTTAAAAAAAGAAATGACATCAGAATTGAAGGTTGTATCCTTGAAAATGGCCTGAGGGGCGAAACGTTGGAGAATTATAAAGAATAAAAAGTTGAGAGAAAAAGAAGGATCAAATTGTGTTCATTTATAATAAATAAGGTTTAGAATCTAAGTAACAAAAAATTGACTAATTACAATAAAGTAACTTTCAAATCATTTATCAGAGAAATGAAAAATAAGCTTATCACATTAATATCTTGGAGAAAACTAATTAAAAAATAAACGTCTACAGCATTAATACAGTAATTTGTACAGTAAAATTGTAAATAAAAAACAAATTATACTTATATTATACTGGAAATGAGGGAATAAGCGGGATTCAAGGTCAAAAAGGGTACTGGAGTGATGAATGGAAGTAAGATTGGAATTCTGTAGGTAAGAGGATCTGATAAGGAAAGATCTGTCAAAAGCTGTAGTTAGCTGAGCCATGAGTCTGAAGAATAGGAACGGAATTTTAGAGGGATCAATTTTTATTAATAAATATAAATCACTAAGTGGAAGATTATTGATTGACCGTGTGTAAAGATGAAAGGAATATGGTCCGGGTGCGGTAAAAAAAAAAAAAACTCAAATAGTAGAAATATACTATTTTAATGAGCCAACGTTTCGCCCCACGTTGCAGGGCTTCTTCAGGGCTATTTTGACGGCAGTCAAAACAAAAAAAAAATGAAAATAGCCCTGAAGAAGCCCTGCAACGTGGGGCGAAACGTTGGCTCATTAAAATAGTATATTTCTACTATTTGAGTTGTTTTTTTTTTTTTTACCGCACCCGGACCATATTCCTTTCATAAATCACTAAGACTAAACGAAAAACCTTATGAACCCCACTTAGCCTACCTTTTTTTAATATTCAATTATTTAATAATTACAAAAACTATAAAGTTTATTTGTAAGTTTGTGTTTTTAAGGAGAACACAATTTTATTCTATATCCATATTTATTTCACATTTTGGTAACGTTTCGGCCTATTAGCCATTCCCAAAAATAGTCAGGATATTAAAATCTATTTTATTTTTATTTTCAGGAATGTATATCCTTTTTTTTAAACCTCTTTAATCATTATGTCATCCGATCAAAGTTTGGGGCTCTTCTGCCCATTATCAAGTGCTAAAATAGGAATATTTGCAAGTAACAGTTTTACATTTAATAAAAACTTTTTACACATATACATACAACTAATTTAATATTTAACTTACTTAATACCTCCACTTCTCTAATTTATAACTATTTACAAATCTAAAATGTTTTGATATCAAGCCGAATTTCCTAGTTATTATTATTATTTTTTCCTTATCTCACTTTTAATTTGTGGGCATATGTCATCTTAGTTGGGACATATTTTTTTTTATATTTCAAACTGAATAAGTCTTATTTTTTAATCCTTATTTTTTCTTTTTCATTAGCACTATTTCTAATTTTTTTGTCTAAACATGTTTTTACAATCGAAAATCTATTTTCATTACAAGTTATAATTAATATTTCAATTGTGTTTAGTTTATTTATAAATTGCAATGATGAAAAAAAATAAAGGTTTAAAAACAGGACTTATATATATGCAAATGTGCAAAATATTTGTATTAAAATTTTTGAATTGTATACGGTGATAACGTTGAAAAAAAGTGATCGTATTAAAACTCATTATTTTTTCATAACTTTCATTTCTGAAAGTATTCGTGGCAGTTTATTTAAAATTATATAAATACCCTCCTGTTTATTAACTGATATCGTTTTTATCATGGTCTTTTGTATCTTATTTTAAGCTTCGATGAAAAAACTGTGTAAAAATGCCTCTTTTTTTCTCTCTTGACCATATTTCATTTTTAGAATTCTAGTTTAGAAAGAAAAAAGTGATATTTTCATATAGAGTTTTTACGGTGACTAAAAATATGATGTAAAAGCTTCGGGAAAAGTTATCTCAGTAAATAAAAAGCTGGAAGTTAGTAAAAGTTTAAATAAATTATCACAAATACTTTGAGAACTTTTATATTTAAAAATAGTTTTTATTATGTTGAAGATGATTTAATATGATCAATATGATTTTTTATTTATATTCATTAGGCTTTTCCTTGTCGTTTGTAATACTAAATGAAGATTTTGCAGATGATAGCATTGTTATTTTGTTATATGTTGTATTTTTAATATACATTTTATCAAAAAATATTTAATTTAAAAAAATAAATAAAGTTCTTAGATGGAATAATGCCATTGAAAATATTTTATTTTCATTTTATTATCTAATTTAATGGTATTCTCAGTTCTATCTGGGGAATAGCTCTGCAGTTTTCAGCCTTAATGATTTTTTAAATGTCCTTCATTTCTATTTTTAAAATTAATGATAGACATCAAACCTACTTAAAATTTTTTAAGAATAAAAAAAAATCTTTTATAATTTTATGTTGAATAATGATTTTAATTCTAATAGCATACTTTAAACTATTAATACTTCCAATTTCACTCAACTATAACTTATAAGTGGCTATATATTGAAAAAAGCTGATACGAACCAGAAATTTATGTATTTTAATCAAAATAAATTATTAACTAGTAACATAGTTAATTTATTGCAAATGTAACATAATTTTTTTTTAATTTTAATTAATTTATTTTTTCATTTTTTTAAAAAGCCATTTGTAGGCATTTCTCGTGATCTTTTATACTTTTTTTTTTCTTATAATAAGTTTTTTATATTTACGATTTTTTTTTTTTTTTTTTTTTACCAACCTAAACTATTAGTAGTCCGAGGTAGCGGATCTGTTCGACAGGGGTAAGATTAACATCGTTAAATGAAACTGTAGGGTAGTCAGGAGGTTTAGGACGAAGGGTAAAGGTGATTTGATGAGAATTGTTGGAATTTATCGTAATCCTCCAATTACGACACCAATCTTCGAGGGCTGTGATATGGCATTGGAGATTTTGGGATACAATTAATGGTCAACGCATTCTTAAATTATTTTACGGAACCCCTGAAAGTGGGTTGGGAACCACTGAGGTAGAGTATATGTTATACGTGACTATTTTCTTCCATTTCAGGTTTTTAAACGCAAAGGAAACTGTTATACTCGTATCGGAGAACGGATTGTCTTATTTATCACAAAGCTGAAGAAATGTTTGTCCTATTTTACGTTTCCAACTAAAACTAATCCTTTATGGTTCGCTGGATTATCAAAATGAGTCGTTAACACCAATGAGCCACATTAGCTGATAAAAAATACATTCCTTAGGCGAGACCTTGGGATGTTTTTATTGTCGGGTGTTGATTGTTCATACATTTTGCATTAATTGGCTGGAAATTTCAATACTGTTATTTTTTACCTACTGTAACGCTTAGAAGATCGGTTATATTTTTCAATTAGAAATGGAATTATGGCTATTCATATTAACATTTATTTGTGCTGTTTGACGTCACAATGCTTAAAAACAGGATTATTTAATTTGAAATCTTAAATTGTAAAGATACGAAATTCAGAATTCCAATGGGAAATAAATAATTGACGGGGAAATAAAGACATCGATTAGGCCTAAAATTGGAACGGCCTTGCTGTGCGGAGACAAAGCTACGGTGACGGATGTGTAAGGGGGGAATTGGGTCACGGGGGTGACGTCATAGGCTCAGTGACGTCACTCGCTGGTCCGTTGCCAGGGTTACCGAGATCAATCTAGGCCCGGGCGAGCTCCTCCCTACTCATGTTAGTCAATGGCCACCTCTTCTGTATTTATAGCCTTATCCATCCCTCTTCATATTATAATAGATTCCCTTGAAAAAAAAAAATTAAAAACTGGACATTATTTTAAGATGGTAAAGTATTTAAATTAATTATTGGACATGTCTGTGAATAACAAAAATAAAAGTGTTTCGGAATCATTGCACCGAGTCCAAAAAAAAAAAAAAGAAATGAAAAATCGGTGGATAATGGTTTCGAGTTCCGAGGATCATTGTGGGGTCAACCAATGACTAGCTTCAAGTCTCAAATATCTCCTGTGTACACTCATACGACACTCCTTATCGCTTTGAATTGAAATTCCAGTACAAAAATTGTTTACTGACATTTTTATTATTGTTTAGAAATCTATTCGAAGCTTTGTCACTATAAACTCTACGATTGCTGGGCCGATTTACGAGCTGTTATTTTCAAAACGTTCCGTTTCGTCGTGGGAAGGTTTAAAACAGCTGAAATACCCGTTTCCTCCAGTAAAAAAAAAGTTGTAATCGAATTAAAAGTTTTTAGTACGTAACTATTTTTTTTTTTTTCAATGAATAAGTTCTTAACAAATAAAAGAAAAAATCGTTAAATTGGGCTATTTTTAGTACAAATAAGACATTTGGAACCAACTGTAAAAATGAAGTTCCCATCGTGGTGGTTAGTTTTTAATTGATTGAACTTTTTTAATGTGATAATTGGGGGTAAACTGCGGCTGAAGTAATTATTTTTGAATGTTAGGAGTGGTAACAGCCATGATTCTACCTGTGGATGATATTACTTCATTACATTTGGAAATGGAGTGAGATTTGGGTGAGCAATATATTGTAAGCATCTGTTAGGAAAGGAAAGACGAGTATTTAGTGCATTATGAGCAAAGATTTGATTGTTAGATGAAGAGAAGAAATTATTTAGGGGGTGGTTTGAGTTAGATATGATTTTGGAGTAATATTTAAGTGCCAGAATTTTTCTTTTAACTAATAATGGTATTTCAGATGCTTCCACGTGTAAACTACTTGACGGGCTGGAGCGGAAAGCGCCAGTAACTCTCCTCAAAGCGGCGTTTTGAATGGGATCTAGCATCTGAAGTGTTCTTTTGCTTGTCGAACCGTAGGCCACACATCCATAATTAATTTTGGACAATACAAGTTGCCTATAGAGAAGGAGTAGTGATGTCCTATCTGTTCCCCAAGTGGTGTTCCCAAGCATTTGTATTACATTTAACGCCTGTAAACAGTCAGCTTTTAGTTGTTTTATGTATGAAGTCCAAATAAGACGGCTATCAAAGATAATACCCAGATACTTAATAGTTTGAGAATACCTTAAGACTTGTCCCTTTAATTTAATTTTATCCACATTCGATTTTTTCTCCTTGTAAAAAAATAAAACGGATTGTGTTTTTGAAAGAGATATATTAAACCACTCGACAGCACTTTGGATTGATTCGCTGAGGCAGTTTATTAAAACTGATAAATCTTTTCCTTCTAGATATAAAAGAAGATCGTCTGCATACAATAAAATTTTTATGGGAAATAGATATAGATAGATCCGATCCCATTATTAGATATAGATAGATCCTATCCCATTATTAGATATAGATAGATACTATCCTATTATTAGATATAGATAGATACTATCCTATTATTAGATATAGATAAATCCTTGTTTGTAAAAAAGTTAGCTTTTGTAGTAAAAAGAAAAACAAATTATCAATATAACTTTTAAAATATGATAAACATTGTAATGAATTGGAAGTTTGAACTGTTTATTTAGTAAGTGATAGTCGAATAGTCGAAATCGACGTGCAGTTTCCTGTCTTGTGTGAGGATTCCAGGTTAGTCGTTTGTTCAGATGTAGTCCAAGGTAGCGGATCTTTTCAACAGGGGTAAGTGCAACATTATTGAAGTATACTGTAGGGCAGTCAGTAGGTTTACGACGTAGAGTAAGGTAATTTGTTGGGATTTGTTGGAATTAATTTTAATCCTCCAATTACGACACCATTCTTCGAGGGCTGTGATATGGGATTGTTTGGGATGCAATTAAAGAGTTATTATTAACTGCGAGCACACATGTGTCATCGGTATACGTGGTGAGGATAGTGTTAGGATTGGTTGGGATGTCTGCTGTATAGAATGTTAATTTTGAAATAGAATATTTTACTAAGCTAGTATTATACGCTTTTTGTTACGCTTGATACTTCGATTGATAGCGGCGAATGTACTATTTCACTGGAGAAATGAAGACTTCTACGATAACTCAATATGCGGTTATTCTTCGGTCCCAGATGGCCTCTTGACGAGGTGACAGGAGAAAGTAACTTGATGTATAGGTTTTTAAAGTCATTTTCAATAAGCCCATGAGGTTTCCTGGGGTGATGATGATGATAATGCGCTTAGTGGAGTTAACTAAGCGCCTAGTAGTAATCAAATATTCATATGTTTTATCATTTGTGTGGTGACAGCAATTGACTGACCTGGTCTTTAATGCTTAGATGAATGCTTAAACGATTGTTGGACAGACTCTAAGTTTACTTTATACTTAATGGACCGACTTATTCAGCTAAGACTTCAATGTAGCTTGATTACTCTTATACAATCTAAAAATCTGGAACGAGCCGACATGACCAACCTAGCAACCGCAACGTGAACACTACACAGACATAGTATACTATTATCTGTTCTATTTTCTGTATATTAATAATAATATTAAAATAATTCAATAGTACAGATGTAACAACAATTTAATATGTTGAATTATTCTTTTTTTAATATCTTTATTGAAATTTACATCTGTATATTACATAATACTTTCAGTAAATTTTATCTTAGTTAAAATGGAGTAGGTGTGTAGAGCAACTACCCATTGGTAGAACTCTAATGACGTTTTACATTAGCTGGTCTCGTGGGCATCTTCTTTTCAGGCGTCTCGGAGGAATGTCAGGAATGGAAGAGAATAAAAGGTTAGAAACTAGGGGGTTTGAGTGGTTAGGAAGTTTATATTGGAAGGAGTGGTTTATATGGTTCGAGCTAGATTGGTTACATAGGGAACATTAAGGAATTATTCCTAAATGTATTATTTGAATGAATAAAGATTACAATAGAATCTTCTGATCCACTAGAAGCTAACGTCGTACATCTAGCATTTGCCGATGGCCAAGAGAGATAAATTAGCAAACCTTAATAAACAAAAGTGTGAATATCCCCTTCGAGAATATCCCGTCCCTAGCAAGCAGTGAGTGGAAATGTATATTTGACTTTTATTTCATTCAGTCTTCTCTGGATCTCTTCTCCTCCCTAAACTTTTCCTCCTTTAGTGAGGATCTAAGCTAGTTCCTTTAGGACTTGTTATCCCCTTCACAATCGTAAGCTCATTCCCTCCGGAGTGAAATTTTCATCCTGTGAGGATTCATAGCTAGTTTCTGTGAAAGTCTTTGTACAAGAGCCGGGAAGACAAAAAGGCAGTTATCTCACCCCAATTTTTGATTACTTTAATGAAAACTAGGTATAATTACTAGTCAAAATTGATGAGTCTGCCAAGTATAGGTAGGGGAAATAAAAAATGGCGGCTGTTTCAAAACCTTAAAAAAACATTAATTTTTCATTCGGAGCTCTATATCTTAAAAACTACCAACAACACTAGAAAATCTAAGAGAACATCATTTAAAGAAGAGTAAATTTCCTTAAATATTAGCCCTAAAATAACTATTTAAGTTGAATAGTTCTTGAGATGTAGTCTTTTTAAAACCAACTTTTCATCAAAATGTTCTGAAATATCAGTAGTTAGTTAATTTATTTAGAGAAATCTATATCTCAGGAACTATATGACGTACAGATGTCTATTTACACTCAAATTAAAACTAGTTTAATGGACTATAAATAAGTATATCACCTGTACCTTCGTAGGAATAGTAGTTTTCATGATATTTGCTAAAACAAATTGATTTATAACTTCCCCGACAATGAATTTGATTTATGAAAACCTTTATGTCAGAAACCATTGGACGTACACATGTCTGTTTGCACTCAAATTAAAGCTAGTTAAATTTACTACAAAATAGTTAATTACGTTTATCTATGCAGGAGTAGTAGTTTTATGATATTTGACAAAGTAAACTCACAAAATGTTAATTTATAGTTGTTCGTATAAAATGTCGGATTTTCGAAAAATATATCTTTAGATTCATAAGACGTACATATGTCTGCCAACACTCGAACTCAAGGAAATTTTACATACTACAAGATAGTTTATGACACTTATCTGCGTAGGGGTAGTAGTTTTTATGATATTCACATATGAATATAAATTTGGCAAATAAAATTTTGTCAAAAAACTATAAATCAAATTATTTTAGCAAATTTCATGTAAACTATTTCTCCTGCGAAGATAAACATCATACTTTATAGCTCATTAAAGTAGCTTTAATTTGAGTCCTAATAGACATCTGTACGTCAAATGATTTTGAAATATAAATTTTTCAAAATAAATTCACTAACTACTGATCTTTAAGTACGTTCCATACAACATTTTTATGAATTGTTTCTTTTTAAAAACCAATATCTCGAAAACTATTTAATGTAAATAACTCTATTAGGGCTCATATTTTAGCAAATTTGCTCTTCTTTAAATGACGTTCTCTTAGATTTTCTTGTGTTGTTCCTACTTTTTGAGATATACTGCTCCGAATGAAAAATTAGTTGTTTTTTTTTATCGGATTGAATAGCCGCCATTTTTTATTCCCCCTACCTATACTTGGCAGACTCATCAATTTTGACTATTAATAATACATAGCTTTCATTAAAGTAATCAAAAATTGGGGTGAGATAACTGCCTTTTTTCTCCTCTTGGGCTCTTGTACTCTCTTGTTGTCACTTCATCTCCTAACCTGTATGGACTCACATCGTCGAGACCTCAGGTAAAATATTTTTTTTTTGTACTTAATAAAGTATATCCCACATATGTTTAATCACCTAATTAGTCAATATTCTCTTAAAACCAAAATTAAAATCATTTTTCACAGTCACTATTCCTATAGTATATTTTAGCTAATGTTTTTAACGTTTCATAGAAATTGTTGTTTTGACCTGGACAGAATAGCCTGCATGGAGTTAGAGTTTTTAAATCATATAACTCCAAAATTGTATTAAGGTAAGATAAATGATAAATAATAATGTTAAGTATTTTGAAATGTTTGAGGATCATACATGTAATAAAAGCTGTTTTGTAGTAGATTGTCCCTGAGGATGGCCGGATTGGCCGAAACGTCGGACTTATAAGAAAAATAAAATATGTTGAGACTAAAATGGATAGAAATTAAAAAGTATAATATTGCTATGTATTAACAGTCCTGGGTATTATTAAGGTGTTTCGTCATCTGTCCCTATACCTGGTCAGGATATCCTTCTGCGAAGCTTTTGGCGTCCCCGGATATGAAAACATCTGTGTTAAGTTTGCCACACTACCAGAGTCCCCTGAGAAAATTAGATTGGCTAACCTTCAAGTGTTCTAACAAAAATGACAGGTTTGACGAGGGATCGGAATCAAATTAAGCGTAATTAATACCTGGACATTTTAAACTTTTTTACACATTGTCGGCCCTGAGGAGTGGGAAGCCCAATCAGAGATGAGATTTAAAAATAAGGTAACGCCCCAAAAGGGAAGTGGGAGAAAAATACAGAGGAAATCTAGAAGAGCGAGACGGACACACTCAACAGGAAGGCTTAGACCGGGGAGGACCACAGTCAGGAGGCAGGCATGGGAGATGCACTTTGACCAGACGAAGTCGTGAGAAGGGCCACGAGACCTGGACATCCCTTACGAAACAGAAGACACCTACGGCACTACATCAGCAGCTATAAGTATGAAATTAACTAATAAGTAATCATGTTATAATCCATATTTTATGGCAACCTTTATCTGAATCATTTGAATCATTTTAATAAATTGTAAATAAATAGTTAATCTCTTTATGTAGTGTATATACTACTATATAACCCAATATACCACCCTTTATTATACTATATAATTAATGGTAACAACATTTTATAAATATAAAGGTATTTAATTGGTAAACTGGTAAACACACAAACAGCCTTTGGAAAGGAAACCAATTATTAATAGTTTTTTTTTAGGACTCAATTTATAATTAATTAATTAACTTATTTTGGATAATTGCCTTCAGCGATTATCCTGGCATCCCAAGTAAATCTCTATAGATACATAGCAATATTAATTAATTAAGTACTTGATAAAGCATACATTGCTTTAATGAACTTTTTTATTTATATACTTTTTTCATCTCAGATATACTTTTCAATATTAACAGACTAGAGTAGATGAGGATTGACTATACTCTGCTTTAAAGTTTTATAGCGTAAAATAATAAAGACGTTGGAAGAGGACGAGATGAAAAATGATAAGTCTCCGCGTATAGTACTCTATCAATCTATAGAGGAAGGGGTGGATGGATGAGGTAACTGACGGGTCGGATATATCTTGGCCATCTTGAAGTATAGTATACTGTATTCTGTGGTCTCAGCTATTTTCGATAACCTAGAACCTTATTATCTTGCTACTAGTTTACCCCTGCAAGAAATATCGCATTAGATATGTTTATTCGCATTAACAATGCCATATTATCAAGAAGGTCTATTTAATACATAAAATTGGTTAAGCTCGTTTACAATGACTATCTTTAAGTAACTGTTTACTTAATCAGGAATTACATTGTCCTACTAAATATTATTTCAGTTTTACAGTTATGATTCAGCTATCTGTAAACTTATATTGAGTCGCTGAGACCTCATTGCTAGACAGTACATGGATGTGTTTTAGGCGGGCTAGGAATCTTTGGTGAAAGCCCGCGATCCTTAGTAATTTGAAATTTTTTTTATTTTTTAAAAATATTTTTATTAAAATTTACAACTGTATATTTATATACATACATCTAGTAAATTTGATTTTAGTTTCTAATGGAGTGATACAGGTGTGTAGAGAAACTACCTATTGGTAGCACTCTAATGACGTTTTTACATTAGTAGGTGTCGTGACCATTTTCTTTTCTGACGCCTCGGAGGATTGTCAGGAATGAAAGAGGAAGGCTAAAAACTAGTGAGTTTGGGTGGTTAGGGAATTTATAGTGGGAGGGATGATATCCGTTTAGGGATAGATCGATTATATATGGAATATTAAGGTTTGTGATTAATTAGGGAGCTTTGAGGATTTTTCGAACGATTTTGGATTGTAAGGATTGGATATGAGAGGAATTCGAAGGTTTAGTAGAGCCCCAATGTTCAACTCCTTATGTCCAGATTTGTCCTTATTACTGTCATGTAACTGAACTGTCAGTGAACTAAATGATTTAAAAATACTTCATACAGCCTATTAAACAATTAAACGATTTCTCTAATTAGTAAATTTTCACATTAATACATAAATTAAAATTCTTTATCACAGTAACTTATTTGTTAAAATTTATCACATTATTATATATTTTTAGTTTCTCTTTCTCAAATTACATTTTCACTATGTAAGTCAGTTGTTTATTTAATTAATTCTATAAATATTAGTTGTTTTTTCCCTTTCTTTCATTTATTAATTATATAACTATAACAATTTTTATTTATTTAAA
>NW_027110907.1:314307-318508 GCF_000696795.3 Halyomorpha halys
TTATCCTTCGACTACAGATGAAGTAATCAATTATACTATTTACTTTCCTTTCTTCAGCGAAAAAAGTTATTTTATTAATTATTAAAAAATAATTATTAAATAATTATAACTTTGTAAACAGTTAGGGCAGTTAGGTCAATCGTTTTTTAGTGACAGAACCCTTGTGTTTTAAATAGTTTAAGGGCGTCACCCCTACATCATTGATTGATACAAATAAAGTGATTCGTATTTTCATCAAAAGCTAAGAAAGGCTGGAACATCTGTGCAAAATTTGAAAAAAATCTGAGATGGTAAGGTTCAACGCATCCTTTTTTTTTTTTTTTTTAATATTTATTTATTGCTATTTACAAATGTTGATTATAATACATTTAGTAAATCTGATCTAAGTTAAATTGGAGTGTTACAGGCGTTTAGAGAAACTACCCATTGGTAGCACTCTAATGACATTTTACATTAGCTGGTCTCGTGGCCATCTTCTTTTCAGGAGCCTCGGAGCTTTGGAAGAGGAAGCAAGGTTAAAAACTAATGGATTTGAGTGGTTAGGGAATTTATAATGGAAGGAATGATATCTGGTTCGGGCTAGATCGGTTACATATGGAACATTAAGGTCTTTATGTATGATTTTATTTATGACAAAGTAAGGATTGTCAGGGATGAAAGAGGAAGGTTAGAAACTAGTGAGTTTGGGTGGTTAGGGAATATATAGTGGGAGGGATGATATCCGTTTCGGGATAGATCGATAATATATGGAACATTAAGGTCTTTATGTATGATTTTATTTGTGATAAATTAGTGAGCTTTGAGGATTTTTCGAAGGATTATGGATTGTAAGGATTGGATACGAGAGGAATTCGAAGGTTTAGTGGAACCTAAAGCTCAACTCCTTATATCCAGATTGGCCTTATTACAGTCATTTAAATCATCCTTTTGTAATGGATTGGAAGTTGAGGCCATTTGCTTACTAAGTGCTTTAATAGTCGGAATCAACATGCAGTTCCCTGTTTTTCCAGTCTTGTTGTTTGAGGTTAGTTGTTTGTCCAGTTGCAGCCCAAGGTAGCGGATCTGTTCGACAGGGGTAAGGGCAACATTATTAAAGAATATTGTAGGGCAGTCAGAATTTGAAACATGAAAATAAGAAATCAGTTCGGCCGTTCGCTCAAACGAATTCAGAAACAGATAGACTAAACATATTTTAAAAAATATTTTGAGCTCAAATGGTTCTAAACATTGTTTGAATATCGCTGTATAATTTAAGCAATAAATGTTAACAAATGCTTAAATATTTTGATTAAAAAAGAAAAAACTGCATTCCGCCATTCAGGAAGGATCCATACTCTTACACGATAATGCCAAAACTCATATTTTGCAACAGAGAGTGAACAAATTAAACGAGTATAAAATACGAATTCTTTACACACCTACCTTATTCGTCAGACTTATCTCTAAAATAGGATGTCGCATCGATAAAAAAAACATCGACAAAAAACATCAATGTTTTTTTTAACCATTTCTGTAACATAAAAACTGGAGACTACGCATGCTCCGGCCAGTCAGAAGTGCTTTTTCAATCAACCAATAGGACATGGACTCCAAAAAACATCAATGTTTTAAAATATCCTTGCTTACAATACATTATCCAAAATACATCGATGTTTTTGAACAAATATTTCATAACAAAACATAAGGTCTGTTCCAATGATCCCGCATTCTACGGCCTGTAAGAAGAGTTTTTTCAAAGAATGTGACATAGACTACAAAAAACATCGTTGTTTTAAAATATCAAAATCGACTATGTCGGATTCTTTGTTTCAAAAGAACTTCTTACAGTCCGTAGGACGCGGGATCGTTGGAACAGACCCCATGTTTCTGAAATAGTTGTTCAAAAACATCGATGTATTTTGGGTAATGTATTGTAAGCAACGATATTTTAAAACATCGATGTTTTTTTAGTCGTTGTCGGATACTTGTTTCAAAAAGCACTTTTTACAGGCCGTAGAATGTGGGATCGTTGGAACACATAAGGTCTGATGTTTCTGAAATAGTTGTTCAAAAACATCGATGTATTCTGGATAATGTACTGTAAGCAACATTATTTTGATATTGAACACTGATATTTCAAAACATCGATATGTTTTTATCAATGTTGCATTCTTATTTGCAAAAACCTCTTCCGACTGGCCGGACTATACGTCGTCGTTGGAACAGACCTTGAGTGTACAGAAATGATTGTACAAAAACATCGATGATTAGAAAACATCAATGTTTAGAAAACATCGGTCTTAAAACATCGATGTTAAAAACATCGGTCCCAAAACATCGATGTCGCATCCCTACTCTAAAATATTTCCTTCTTTTTAGAAAATTTGACAACTTCCTTAAAAATAAATTTTTTAAAAATAATTCTCATATAAAAAACGCATTTTCTGACTTCATTTCTTCACGAAACTCTGAATTTTTCAGTTCTGAGATTGAAAAATTGACAACACATAGGGGAAAATATATAGAAAATGAGGACAATTATTTTTTTTTTTTTTTACTGAATAAACTTTCCTTATTTGTCCAACTTTCCTAATTCATAGTGATATTAATTAATTTATATTGTATATAGAAACTAACTAGTTGTTTCAAGTTTTATCATCATGATGGAAAAACTTGACGTCATAATAGAGTAAGACATTAGAAAGCTAATATTAATTGGAGTCTCTTAATATGTTTTAATGAAAAATAAAATCATTTTATAATCGAGTTCTTGTTTATCAATCTAACCTTTAGGGCTTATATTAAAGTCACCTTACATGTTTTCGTAGTTTTTACACATCTGAACAGATATAAAGATACCCAAATATTTTAGAAATCCATAAAGTTGAAATAAATCTATATGTCAGACCTGTGGTAAAATTTGATTATATTTTATGGTAGGGCTTGGAATGATGGAGAAAGTAAAAAAAAAAAATATTTTCTACGGTTTCTTTGTTATCCTGCAAGGTGAAATGGAGATCCACTGGTATATCATATAAATATTTGAGGGAGTTATATGCTCGATAGTGAATGAGTTTAACAGTAAGTTTAATTAAATAATAACAGATTAATTTTTATTAATATATTCTTGTTTGAGAGTGGTTTAGTTTATTTAAAAACAAATTTGATCCTTTTTTCTCAACTTTATTCTTCTCAAAACCTTCCAACGTTTCGACCACTCAGGTCATTTTCAAGGATACCTACAAACAGCTCCTTTTAATTATTTTTATAACAATTTTATTATTTCCTTCACTTACATACTGATTTCTTTGGCCCTACCTTTACTTTGTTGTCATTTTCTTCATAAATATATTAAAAAAATGTTTGTGTTGTAAGCAGGAAAAATAGTAATAAATGTTAATTAAATTATATTGAAAATGTAAATTAATGTTTTAAGAAAAATTATGTTATATGATAAGATGATAACGGAGTCCTAACCTGTTGAAGGTAGGTTCTGTTTAAAGTTTGCAAGTGTAAATGATAGAAATAAAGTTTTAAATTAAAGAAAGAATTATACAGAAATTGTTATAAAAATAATTAAAAGGAGCTGTTAGTAGGTATCCTTGAAAATGACCTGAGTGGTCGAAACGTTGGAAGGTTTTGAAAAGAATAAAGTTGAGAAAAAAGGATCAAATTTGTTTTTAAATAAATTAAATAACAACATTCGAAGGCGCGTCAAAATCACCTCCTCTTTGCTCACATATCTAGTTGATGATATCCAAGGGGAGACGTCACTTATGATTTCCTTAAATTTGTTATTGGAAAAAATTTCCCACGTTTGTCTCCATTCCAATTTAATCCTCTACTTAGTGAGGGCTATGAAGTCGATATGGAATTCTTTTAGAAATCGTAAATTTCAATTTATAAATTTTTAAAAAAACGTATTAATTTCAAGATTCAATACTTTACCTCCATTTTCATGTTTATTTTTTATTTTATTATTTTATTTTATGAATACTATTTTTTTGTTTTTTTTTTAAACTTATTTATCCATTCAAGTGTTTCCTCCTGTAACCGGTTTTTTTATTATATTTTCCTTTTAATCTATGTGTTAGTCTTATTCTCGTAAAATGCAACTACTTGTTTGTTTTTGGTAAACTGATCTACTGCTGTGACTATGAATGATGGCTTGATCTCACATTACCGTCTAATATTGAATTTGTTTAGCGGGTCACTGAAGAGG
>NW_027110907.1:323968-330109 GCF_000696795.3 Halyomorpha halys
TTTTACGTAGGATTTTGGATTGTAACGATTGGATGCGGGAAGAATTTGATGGTTTGGTGGAGCCCCAGAGCTCAATTCCATATGTCCAAATTGGTATTTTAAGTTAATGTAGTCCAATGAACATTAAAAATAATTTGATAATAACCTCTTTGGAAAATCAATGCGAATCCAAACAAAACCTACAGCATCCTATGATGTGATACTTCTGAACTACAAAAAACACTTAATTTAATTGGATAAATTTGGTACTGTGCGAGCATACAAATTTATTTATCTCCCTCCTTACTTTCAGTTGAAAATAATTCCCCCTCGTTTTTGAACAATAATTCTATATCATTTACTAAGACAATACTTTTCTATTATAATTTACTGTATGGGCCTTCCATTTGACAGATTGACAAACTTTAGTTTTAACAGTTTTCAGAAAATATACTTTATTTTAAAATATATAATTATATTAATATATTTATATAAGATATATTAATAATATATAAATATATTAAAAATACTTTAATATTTTTCTCGTATCTCAAAAATATTTGACACTATTGTTTTGTATAGCAAAAATATAAAATTTTGCTAAATTGTTATTTGACTTATCTAACTTATTTATTCATTAATTTATTTTATAATTATTATTATTCTTATTAATTTTTTTAAACTTATTCATCCAATCAAGTATTTCTTTTAACCAACTTTTTATTATATTTTCCTTTAAATCTATGTATTAGTTTTGTTTTGGTAAAATGTATTTATTTGTTTGTTTTACTGTAAACTGTTCTACTGCTGTGACTAGTATTTCTCTAATTTCATCTCACATCACTGTCTAATAGTGAATTTGTTTAACGGGTCACTGGGAGGGTGAATTCGGGAGAGTGAATTTGTCGATCAAATGAAATAAAAATTGTGAAATGGAAGAGACAAGAAGGGGAAATAAAAAAAGGAATGAATTGAAATATTTGTATAGACTGGAATTGATTGTTAAAGAAAACTGTGGAGGGGGGGGGAATGCTTTCTTTCTTTCTTATTATATCATGTAAAAATATGTGATTTATATATGTTCTATCACGGATTGATTAGTATGCTGTGTAATATAGCAAAGCGATATATTATATATGGCCAGCATGAATGAATAAAGCATTTTTCTCTCTCTTAATTTGTACATGTACATTATCACATTACATGACCCTAATCTAATAAAATGTTGGGACAGTTTCGCACCATTTAGTATAACATCCCAGTCCCAGCTCTGACAAGAAGGTTCTTATTCTATTCGTTTGCCTTTATCTTCCTTTATTTTCCACTCCAAATTATCTTTTCGTGACTTGCCATCTTGATCTATTCCCTATAGCCCTCAAAGGAGTCTGAAAAGAAGATGACTACGCGATCTTAGAACGTTTAATTTATATGCAGAAATAATATTGGAGCACATTTACTTACAATTTTTGATTTTAATTAGTGAAAATAAAAAAGTTTTTGTCATAGAGAAACTAGAAAAAGGGATGGCTAAGAGTAGAATGAGAAAAGTTATATAAGCTTTAATCTTAGATACTTAAAGACGTTTTATAATTGTTATTTGTATAAAATGTTTGTTAAATAAATGAATCTATCACTATTGAAAACTTTCCTTACACTCCTTTTACGACACTAATGGTTAATGCTGTTATAGAAAGTCATGTGCAGGCACAGATGGTTGTAAATAGAGCTTAGAGTAGTGCACTCAGGCCGAGAAAGATGTTTGCACATTACTCCATGTCGATTCCTGTATGCTGTTGATACATTAATCGATTTTCCTCCTGGTAGGGATGTAATACGAATATAGCATAAACTTTATAACAACTCTGGTCCTTTCCGCCCTTGGAGCTCACTCTATGTTATATTTGTATAGCTTAATCTAGTCCACTGGTGGCCAAGACGTGGAGCATATCTTAGCGCCAGGTACATGGTCGCTTCTTTAAATAGAAATATGAGGAAAAAAGTGTGAAGAGAAGAGAATGAAAAATGTAAATTTATTAATTCATAAATAGGCGTATGTTAAAATGTATGCAAGTTTGAAGCAATTTAATAATACAAAAAAATTTTAAATTAAAAGTTGTTACAAATAAAATTTATATTAACTATTTATAACTAAAGAAAAAAAAGAGTTAAAATTTAAGAACAGATCAACCTATAACCAGATATATTATTTTGGTCTCGAATTGACTAGACTATTAAAGAAGTGGCACTCACCATGTTCGTTGACTTATCTCAAAATGATCGGCTAACTGAAAACACTAAAGTCACGGACGAGCTAGTACCTAAAATTATGGAATTTTACGCAATGATGGCACAGACCCAACCCACCGTAGATGATCCTCACCGAAACCAGGCAGAAGTCCAGCTCATAAATCTTCCAGGTTAACAGAAACCGTTGACCGACTAACAGATAAGGTAAGAGGTGTCATGATACGCCACACGCCGTGGAGCCAGTTGGAGGGAACTCCTCTTACCAGAATTAGGGAAGAATCTAGGAAAACATAAAAAAAAAATCTAAGTCCTCTTAGATAAAACCACGCCCATTTATACAATAGTCCTTTGAGAAATTTCCCCATTTCCTAAACAAGTGTGGCAAATATACGAACCATTCGGTTGTTAGTGACAGAAATGCTTTGTACGTCATTTACAATAACACTTTTTTTTAAAATAATTTATTTATTGTTATTTACAACTGAACACACATATATAAAACAAGTAAATGTGCTGTAGGTGACATAGTGACATGATACAAACATGTGGGGAATCTACCCACTGATAGAACTCCAATAATATTTCTAGAGGAGAAGAATTCACGCCATTTTCTTTTCAGACGCCTAGGAGGATTATTAGGTAATGAAGGAGAAACCAGGTTAGAAACAAGTGGATTTGGGTGGTTGAAAAGTTTATCATGGAAGGATTGGTGTCTGGTTTTGGCCAAATCGGCAATATATGGGACATTGAGGTCATTATGGATGACTTGATTTGTGACAAAGTAAGGAGTGTTAAGGATTTTACGAAGGATTTTGGACTGTAAGGATTCCATATATTTTAAGCCTTAAAACCTGTAATTCCCAGTGTTTTAACGCCATTAATTTCTAATTTGTTTTTTCTTTCATGTGTCTTACTATATTTTACATACTTTTTTTTATCCTATGACGTGAAATATAGGCATTCCAAGAAGACATGGCTAATTGTCAGATAGTTGGCATACTTAATTGTATTAAGTAGATTGTCCCTGAGGATGGCCGGATTGGCCAAAACGTCGGACTTTTAAGAAAAATAAAATGTGTTGGGACTAAATAGGATAGGAATTAAATTATTTATTTTAATTTAGGCTCTATTGAACGTTTAATCTACTTTTAAGTCTACGTACTTCTAGGGAGTAGTGAACATTTCTTCATCGTCTTTTTTAAACTATTTTATATAAAATCCTTTAAATGTAATTAGTTTACACATTTAACTTTGTACATACATTTTGTAGTTACCTATTTCTTAGTCATTAATTCAGCAAAATATTCCTCTCTCTGTATATCAATCCAAAGAGCTACTGTTGATATGCTCTCGAAAATATTCTCTAAAATATAACTTCTTTGTAAAGTTGGCGTAATGGCGTGTTGATTCCCTTGTTGTTTTCTTCTTAAGAAAGTCCTTGAAGAAAGTTGCTTGTTGTCTCGCCTTGCTCTCCTTTGTCATGCAAGTAGGAGCTAACTTATTGATCACTCCGTATATCCAAGTCATAATAAAGAATGTCCTATTCCTTGTTTAAAATAATCTTCGTCTTTCAACAAATAATATTGTTATTTACATTACAGATCTTCCTATAATGTCGAATATAGGAAAATATTGAAACGCATGTCAATATGGCCAATGCTTTTATACCATTGCCCAGAGGCATTCCATTCTGTTTGCCATAGATTGCATTGGCAATGGTTAATTGATCTCCAATGTCCGGAATAATTATATCCATTGTAAAAAATTATTTAGGAACCATCGTTAATAAGTAGTCAAAATGTGAAGCCTCTATGAGCTGTTTTATTCCCCCAAAATGAGCTTATCAAAACTACAGCCGGTGTCGGATTTAAGTAATCCGAATTTTGCGGTTAGTTTTTGGTTTTATATAAAGTTGGGGTCGGGGGTCTCATTTTCTGATGCCCCCCTTGCTGCGGACACCAGAAAGCCCCGAAGACTGCAATGCCGCCCCAGCCTATGCACTCTGCAAGCTAGGACCTGGCCTATCCCTACCATCACGCCAGAGTCCAGGACACGCTGGCCAGCCTCTGAGAGAAAAAGACGTCTCTTCTGACACCAGGCGAGGATACATGGTTTTCACCATTTCGCCAACCGCTAGAAGACGTCACTGCGGCGGCGAAGACGTCACATAGCAGATAAGCTATAAAATATATGATACTCCAATGCTCTGTTTTTATATGATTAGAGATAATAATTCTGAACTAACTCAATTTGCCCCTCCAGGGAATTAACATTATAAATTAAACAGACAATATACGTGCATGTTGTTATCACCAGAAAAGTCTCACGATTTTCAGCCCCCCTTTTTCCACTCTAATAATATTTTAATTATAATCCTGAAATTACACTCGGGACACCTGCAGTATAGCACGAGCAAGTCCCGGTGTAAACAGCCGGTATCAAATAAATATTATTATATATAAAAAATAATTGTATAAACAGAAAAATACTCCAAATAGCAGCATAAATAAAATGTATACTTCCATTAAAGAAAATATATACCTAAATAAATATATATTGAATTTGGGAAAATTTAAATAAAATACTTTTTACAAACCAACAAATGAACTAATAATAAAATAAACAGTACTTAAAACAGAAATAATGAATATATACAAATTTATTTTCACAAATTAAAATTAACGTCCACCATCCTGTCCTACAGTATCCTTTCTAAATACTCCACTAATGCCTGTTGAACAGATTAGATAATTAGGACTCCATCTTGACAAGAGACTTACTTGGAATCCACACACAAGACTGAAACGACAAGAAACTGCTCGTAGATTCCGATTGCTACACTTACTTGACAAACGGTCTAAACTTCCCATTCAGTACAAAAAATTAGTATACACTACGATAATCAGACCAATTTGGACATATGGAATTGAGCTCTGGGGCTCCACCAAACTATCAAATTCCTCCCGCATCCTATCCTTACAATCCAAAATCCTACGTAAAATCCTTGATACTCCTTATTACATTTCAAATAAACTTATCCACAAAAACCTTAACATTCCATTCGTTGCAGATTTGACCCAAAACGGATATACTTATTTCCATTCTAAACTCCATATCCTTCCTAAACCATTAATTCTTAATTTCTTATTCTTAACAATCCCTGATAATCTTCCGAGGCGTCTGAAAAGAAGATGGCCACGGCACCTTCTAATTTAAATTAATACTTGCAGTACCACCAATGGGTGGTTCCTTCTCAAGATTTTCAAGTGTAAATGAAACATACAACATATTTACTTATTGTATTATTATTTGTAGTTTTAAATCATATTAAATAAATAAATAAAATTTAAAATTAATTATTGCTAATAAAAATTTATATACTGCATTGAATTCTGTACCTTATAGTTGCAATTTAATTTTTTTTAAAAATAGATTAGAGGAAGATAGTACGCGTGGCGGTCAATAAAGGTATCAAAATAGTAAAAAAACAAACCTTTTTTATTTTATTTTTTATTATTTATTTTGTTTCGCACTTTGAAGTGTTTCGTCATGTAGCAATGGCAGTTGACCTGAAGATAGGGGATAATCCCGAAACGTCGTCATTGTTGTATATGAAATAAATTGTTACAATTAAACAAGGAAGATTGTGCCATTAACCAAATTCATATTAAAAATTATTAAGTAGTATGACTGATTATAACTGAAATAACTGAAAATAAAAAGTAAAACAATGAAATAAGATCCAGTGGGTACGTAATAAAATGTATTTAAGGAATTTTTTTTAAAATTATTTATTTAATGTAATTTACAGCTGTACGAAATAATACAATAGGTAAATATGTAGTATGTTTCATATACACTTGAAAATCTTGGGAAGGAACCACCCATTGGTGGTACTTCAAACATTAATTTAAA